>NW_008824618.1:155513-170717 GCF_000699105.1 Pygoscelis adeliae
GTTGAGTCACCATCCCTGGAAGTATTTAAAAGGCGGGTAGATGAGGCGCTTAGGGACATGGTTTAGTGGGCATGGTGTTGTTGGGTTGATGGTTGGACTCGATGATCTTGGAGGTCTCTTCCAACCTTAATGATTCTATGATTCTATGATTCTTCATCAAAAGCAGTTGGGCTGGTGGAGTGTGATCTGCCGATGTTGACTGTTCCTGATTACCTTCCTGTCCCTCATGCTCGTGGAAGTAGTGGTAATGTGGTGGTGGTGGAGGGGATGGAAAGCTCCTCTGATGGAATAGGTTTCAGTCAAATGATACACCAAAATGCTTTACCACTCAGTGCAAACGCTTAAGTATGACTGCGCATTAAACCAGTGCTGGTTTTGGTGACTCCAAATAATTCAGCTCCTGAGAATCTGCTTCTCCTTAGCAGAGCTTCATTGCTGCTGAAGGTTTGATTCTTCTTGACTTGGAAAGAATATAAGGGTGTAAGGATATAGGAACATTTATAATTATATAAAAATATATTTTTAGTAAATATAATTTGTTCTTGGCCACAAACGAATCTGTCTCTTACAATACCTGGTTCTTCCTGTATCATAGCCTTTTCTCTTATTTTTTTTCTCATGCCCTTTGATAAACTATTTTAAATATTAATGTTATTAAATATCACTCCTGGACACAAGTCAGGATGAATAGCTCATTTCACATCTCCCACGGTTGTTGTTTTAGGGTTTCCATAAACTCAGCTAGACATCAATGTATCAGTTACATTTGGGCCATATGTTCAAGACCTTCTTTAAAGTATTAGGACTAGCATCTCATATTTTATGCTGTTCAGTATATTATAATGTAATGTAAAAAATAAATATGAACATCAAAATTAAAAGGATTTTGGTTTTGGTCAAACTGAAGCCTTTCAATTGACCCCTAATTAATTTCATCTTGCAATTTCCCTTCAGAGAATTTTTGAAATTTTCAAGTGGGGAACAAAGCCAAGGTTTTAAATCCTTTGTGAAAAGATTTTCATTCCCTGCAGAGCTGTTAAATTCAAGTAACAAACATGTACATGTTTTATCCCCTCCTAAATCACATGTCAGCTTCCTGCAGGCGAATGCCAGCAGTTCCTGTCAAAGGTATAAGGTATAAAACTGTTCTGGTAGGAGCTGAGCTTCAGAGACTTCCTGGCTAACATGGGGATTGTAAAAAAATCCAAAATAGATTGGGAGAGAAGGCTGTATTCTTGTGAAACATGGAAGCTCTGCTCCAAGATCAGAGGTGATTTTTAAAGGGTCAGGATCTTCTGGTTTGTTAGAATGGCCTTAGGCTTTTCTTTGGAGAGATACAGCTTGAAGAAGGGAGTGTTAAGGTAATAAAAATGACTCCAGTTACAGGATTCTTCAGCTGGAGCTTTCGGAAAACTTTGAGAAGAAATATGTGTCCTCACTGGAGCTCACACAAGAACTATGAGTGGATAATGGATAAGGTGAGAAAAGATCATTTTTCAGGAAAAAAATCCAAACCATTTCAGAGAAGAAACTGAAGCCACAGTGATAATAAATAACTAAATAATATTTGGTTATCTGTGCCAAGCTGTCTGAGAATGTCCCTGTTTTAGATGAGTATAAATCAAAAGATGTGCAGAATGAGGAAGGTTCACTTTAGAAGCAGTCTTTAAAAAAGACAGACATATTCTTAAATTAAGCAAATGAAGGATATATTCAGTGGTTCACTCAGAGTCACAACAGATACAAATAATAGAAAAATACTACTCTATCTAGTGTATCTTCTGGCTCATGCTGGATTTTTTTCCACAGATTAGCCTCTTATTATTTTGATTTTTATGAAGTTAAATGTTCCAAAGAAGTGTACATAATGATGGATGCTATTTCGAAGACTATTCCAGAAATAAGTTTATAGAATCTTTTTATCAGTGAGGGAGCTTTTTTGAGCTTAATCGTAAGGGCATGTTTACCCTAAAATGTAGCATCTGCAGTAAATATAAACTGATTTAATCTAATAATTTCAAACCCTGTGCAACTGCTTTTTTTAGCTGTAGACCTGGATTTTCATTCATTTCAGCTGGCATATACAAACATCCAACCTAGATACCCAAGGTCAAGTAAGTTACCTATGTTAGCTGTGGAACAAGGGCACCCATGGGTGTAGTGGTTGATATCTGCCAGAAATCCACACCCTAGCTCACCTCACTGCAGCTTACACCAGTGACTTGAACCCATTTCTGTGAGAAATAAATGGAAGCCACTGAAATCAAAGGAAGGAATCAAATGTTTGTGTATACTCCTGCTTAATTCACAGCCTTCAAAAACTATTTTAATTAAGCTCATATAACTTTGCTCCTAGCCATAGCTTATTTTTTGTTTTACTTTAATAACAATATTTAATAATTAATATTTAATACCAATTAAATATTGTTATTTTCTATGTACCCCACTATACACATTTTTTCTCTGAACGGATATTCCCTTTCTTCACCTACATTCTTGCGAAATCTTGTAGATTTGTTTTGCGTCCCCAGTACAGGGGGCTGTGAGCCTGATTAACCTCTAGCTCTTGCTAGTTTGCTGTAGCTTGGGCAGTGCAATCCTGATACTAAAGTTCATTTGTTCCAAATCAGTTACATGAGGATGAGGAGGCAGAGACAAGTAGTTCCTGGAGTTGCATGAGTAAAACAACCTTTTCCAACATTACTGAATTATTCAGAGCAGCACAAATGAATAATATCTGCGAAGAGTTGCAGAAGGATGGTTCTCACACAACTAAATCAATAATAATTAGTTTAATGGTAATAAAATGGCGGAGACATTTAATTGTTGATAAATTCGCCATCATACACCTATGGAAAGCAACCTTGATAACACCTATAATATTATCTAATAATATCTCCCCAACTCATACTGCCTTGCAATACAAATTTAGGTCTTTCTGTCCTTCTCTTAAGGCCAGTAATTTTCTTGTAATTTGGTAATTTTCAAACAAAGACAAGATTACATGCAATCTAGTTTGAATAGGAGCTATGGTCTGTAGGTGGTCAGGGCTATCAGATGGTCAGGCTGTTGAGGAAAATGTTTAGCAGTCAGCAAATGTAAAAAGTTTGAAAATGAAGATCATCATGGCCAATTAAAATACACAGCTGTCACATTTAATTCCAACATAATCAAGGAAAAAGAGTATTCTCTTCCCAGCTGAGGTGTTTTTAACATATTTTAGACACGTCCAGTGTTTCCAATACATTTCAGGCTCATGTTATATCTAATGTGCATTATCTTTCCCAGGTTTCTGTCAGAATTATTGAATTCTTGGTTAATTATCAACATTTGTATGATTTTCTTCCCTGTGTTATGATTATATTTTTTTTCAGTTTTCTTGTCTTTTACTCTATCAGGTCTCTCTAAGCATTCCCTGTCCTTAAAAAAATTGCAAATCTTCCCAATTAGCCTCTGAAGTGTATACCCATTTTAACAACGTGAGAAATCCCACTGACATTAAAGGAGTGCCTTACATGCTCAGAGAGGGGCACACACTTAAATATGATGCTGAGCTGGGGTTTTAGTGCCAAGCTCTAGACAAATCTCTTCTTTTTGGAGCCTGCTGTACTGGTAAAAGACATTTCTGCCATCAAGTCCCCTGACCCCTCCTTCCTCGGCTCCGGCCAGGAGGTTTCCATCTCTGCAGCTTCGCTGGTAGAGCTGATGCTCCTGTCCTGTTATTGGGCAGCGCCTGTGGGGACAGTTCAGACCAACACTACAAACTGCTGAAGCTGATGGTGGCAACCACCTCCACCAGCCCCACTGCCTCGGGAAGGGGCTGCCTACCATGGCCTGGCTCCCTTTCCTCAGGCACTAATGTAGAGGTGAAACTGGGAAAAGACCTAACACTTATGGAGCTCAATATAAAAGTGATTTAAGGTACAGCGTGCAGTGTGCCAGGAAACACTTCATTATGATTGTAGGTGTTACCCAAAGAGCGCTAGTGTGTTTAGCATTTTAGATTTTCTACCCTATAACACATGACACAAGGTTTATGCTGCACATGCTTATGTCAGAAAAGGTGTTATAAGTAGAAAAATGGGGAAAGAATTAAAAAGAACAGAGTGCTCAGTGCACTCAGGTTCATAAATAGCTTCTCCAAAGTAATAACTTTTTAGAAGTTGAATCAGAAAAAGACTATTTACTTCTCTGTGAGCCAACAGAGCAAAAGTGATTCATTTGACATGACTGAAACGTTACACATCTGTAGGATGGTCAGCAAACATCCTGCTCCTATATACTCAGTATCAAACAGCCATTGGCAGAACCAACATGAAAAGTAAAGTTTGTTTATTTTGGGGACAACTCATTGTACTTTTTCCAACAGTTCTTCCTACTGTAAGCTAACCTGCATTCATTTAGGGCCAGGCACATCACTGTAAATTATGTCCCACAAAGCAAGAGATGGAAAAAATTAATATGGAAAGGTTTTATTTTTAAAACAACAACGAATGGCCACAATCAACAACAAAAAGATCTCATTATAAACTGGAATGATGAATAAGTTACACACACATAAGATTCCCTTCCAAGAAAGGAAGGTCAAATAGTTAAAGGAATTTTGAAACTTTGACTGCGATCTATGTGATTACTCAATATTTCTCTCATCAGTTGTTATAAACATATATATAAGGATGAAAAGCTCATTTAAGGCAGGAAGGATAGCCTGCTGGAAATGGCACACCATTTGAATTTAGGAGTAGTGCTGTCTAAATAACTAATCTTTCCACTCTCTGGCTAAGCTAAGAAAAAAAAATTGTTTCAGGTCAACGCAAAATGATTTTTTTGTTGTTTTTGCCAAAATGAAAATGAAAGAAAAGATATTTCAGTTCTGATCAAATTAAACACACTACATGAATTAAAACACTTCAGCTTAGGGGGTTTTGTTTTTTAATTTAAATTTTACATTGGATTTAGGTAGGCTTACTCTCAAAATGTGTTAAAGTGAAAAATCTGAACTTTATTTTTCTAAAAAGGGGTGAAAATAATGTGTGCAATTCTTATTTCAGCAACAGGCTTTATTTGTGATTTGCATCAATTGTTAGCCTTATACTTCAGCTTCCCTACCTCAGGAAAGTCTTTTAGAACCTCTTGATGTCCTAGGGACATAGCAAAAATTCAATCTAATGACTGGGGTAAATAGTCTAAGATTTGTAAGAGACAAAGAATTAGGCAGATATACGTAATTGGTAGTTAATAAGCAGACCCAACAGTATCTTTCAATTAAGAAGATTTTTTTTTAAACAGCATGTCAGTTTGCTGGTTTAAATTGTGAATCCTCCAAAGGGTCACCAACCTTATGATGTCTGGAGTGTACTGTAGCCAGTGGCAATAGACCGCATTTATAACTGCGGAGGATGAATTCTCACTTCTTTTTAGATCTACCTCTATTAAAGGAACTCCTTGAATACATATGATTTCACCTCAGCCTTTCTGCCGTTTTCATGATGAAAAGAATTAGCAAATACAAGGAATGTGTCTGGGAAACAGGCAGAGCTGCCCTGCCAACATGGTACTAATTTGTTTCCAATCCAGTGGCAAATTATTCTCTTATAAAAGATAGGGAGGGGGGAAACATTTCTCTCAGAGAGAGAAAAAAAGGAATTAATAAATACTTTGCAGAAGGTGAACTTAGAGGTCCTGACGCAAATTCTGAACAAATTACAGGGAAGCAGAACCAGCTGGTGGGAGAATATCTCTGCAGTAAACACACTGCCTTGACCTGGCCTGCCAGCACTCTTCAGTTCCCAGCTTTACCTAACATCTTGGCAGAAAATAGGCAGAATGTGTTGCATTTATTCAAGAAAAACAAGAGGAGATCCAAGTTCTTTTACAAGAGAACCTGAAGAGGACCCTGGGGTTTCTATGCCAAGTCACTCTGTGTGCTCTGAAAAGCTCAGCGAAGGTAGTTTGCTAAAGGGAAGCTTAGGAGAGTGGGGAAGGCAGAGTGGTCTCGTAAGAAATGTAGGTCATGATGCAAAGCTCATGAAAACAGGAACGCCAGTGATATGGGCAGAGCTCACGCTTCTTATTATCTGCTACATCATTAATGTACAGTGATTCTGTGCATGCTGTGACAGAGGTATGGGGAGAATTTGTCTTTGTTTTTTGTTATTTTAACTTAGTTTTGTTTTTAATTTGCTATCTCAAATAACCTGTAGGAGGCATCCTGGCCAGCACCTCCCTCCGAGAGAGGAAGACCTTTTTCAGAGGGCTCTCCAAAGGCATATATCCCTGCAGGCGCAGCTCTGGGGAGACATCTCACAGTGGCATGTAAGTGGCTAAGAGCTGCATGTATCCCATTACTCCTTTACTCCACTCTCTGTGGCCAGCTTCTGAGCCGTTAAATTTTTTATCCACTAGGTGTTGCCTATGTAATTTTTGGAAGCATGTGTTAACATTTGCTCCTGTAACATCAGCGTGACTGATCCCTAGCTTGGATGGAGCTCAGATCCTACCAAAACCTAAATATTAAGTAATGATTTTTACTTTATATGGAACATAGAACGTAGATCAAGTGAAAGAAAGAGAGTGAGAGGTAAGGGGGGAAGGTTGCACTAGTGGAAGGATCTTTACTGCAGCAGGCTATTCAATAACTGAAATCTGGAACTGTGTGAGTACTCTTTTTTACAAGTTGAAGTATTGAGTAATTAAGGATTCTTGAGACCTTCAGGTCCAAAATGGATGGTTTTCTAGGAAAGATGCAGTAGTTCATCCAGAAACTGCTGGCTTACTGCAGGACCCCTCTGGCAAGATGCTGTGACCTGCAATCTCCAGGAAGCCAGATTAAATCCTCAAAATGGTCCCTCATGTTCTTCAAACATATGAGTCTGAATACTCCAGCTCCATTTACAAACGGTTAATGGGTAGTTAGTAAATTTTTCACAGGGTGTCAATAAAAGGCTAATCAGTCCTTATAGTAACACTACGATTCTATAACAGCTTCTATTGATGCATTCTCTCTAATGCGGCTTGTAAATCCTTTGTTAAAGCAGTCTTAATATAAAGTGTTACAATGACAATAATAATCCGAATGTGCAACCAATTCTCCCTCCTGTGCTGCCAGCAATGCTGATAATGAGCTAACAGAAGTGCTGCTGATTACTGCAATGAAGCCTGCAGGGAGCAAAACCCTAAAGGCTTTATTAGCAACACCAAGACACACTGCTGTTTCATTCCAAACCAAAATGAATCACCTTTTCTATTTCTGGACTGGAACAACCATTATTTGCATTGCAATACGTTGCACAGTATGGTACAAAAGTGCTACCCATGCTATTAGCCAGTTCCGAGTATTCTTCTGAGTTTTATGCAGGCAGTTCACTTATTTTATTTTTTTTTTACAAAATGGGAATTCCAGACTTGGGGACTTCAAACAGGGCAACCTGGCATACTGTTGTCTTTTCTGAACAGGTAAAATGCTTTGGAAGACTTACATATTGACAGCACTGGAAAATAAAATCCTGTGTGCCAGGTAAAGCAATGGTGCCGCAAAGGTCTCACTGGCAACCTGATCTCTACTTCAGAGTAACTATTTCATGAGTAGAGTTTTATTCAGTGTTTGACCTATATGTTGAGGCAGCAAACGAGAAACTCAAGTAGGAGGGTAGGGTTGAGAAGTCTTAGATTTTCTTTTTGATATATATTAATGATGTAAAATATTAGTTTGGATCCCTCACTCATTTCATAAAGGCTGTAAATGACACAGAAGTAATTCAAGTCCCTATTTGCTATAAATTTAGACTCGGCATAAAGACACGCAGTAAACACTGTTGAAATGGCTTCTCGTACAGCGTGCTCTCCTCAAAAAAACAGAAGCCGCATCCAGCACGGTACTGCATGCTCACAGTTCCCCTTGGCTTGCATGGACGCTGTTAATTACCCAACGCCTCTGAAAATCAGGTCTGAACTGTCTCCAGCTGGGACCCAACAGATGAATAAATAGATACAGTCCCAAATGTGAGTGAGTCATGAACACCTTGGGCTCTGAAAGCGAAAATCACAGTAGCTTACCCCTGTGCCTCTGTTGCACACCTTAAAAACAAACCACGTAAAGTTTAAAAACAAGATGGGGGTGGGGGGAGCCCTCGCTGTTGGCTTTTTAGGTGCTGTTGAAATAGAGCCAACAGAGCAGCACAGGGGATCTTCAAGAAGCCAAAGTGTTATTAATTACCATTATATTTATGTGCTAATGCTGGTAATCTTAAGTAACTGTTTGTGAGAATGTTTCAGCCTGGCTGAATCCAGAAGTACTGTGTGGATGCAGTAACTGTCAAGAATATGAGCTGTGGAGCAACAAAAGCCACCTGCATTGCTCATGAAGGTCTGGAACCAAAGTACCGGAAAGACGGGGTTACATGCCAAGAAAAGAAAAATCCATTTTGTATGTTCTACATATGGACCGAGGCATGAGGCCCATAAAGATGAAAAGCTGCCGCTAATTTTAGTGGGATGTTTCTATGACTAATGGGCCGTGTCAGTTACAGGTCCTCTGGATATGCCACAGTGCCTGCTTGGAACTGAAGAAGAAATGTTTGATTCCCAGATGGACACCCTGGAAAACTGACATTCCCACGAGCAATCGTGTACCTTTAAAATGATGCTGTAGCAATGGTGATGAAAATAAAATACAGTCAGATCCTGCGCTTTCATGGCTGGAGGCAGTAATCAGTGAATCGTCACATTGCCAGAGCTGACTTCATTTGCACTTTGGCAAATCTGTGCAGCAAATCTGAAATCCAGGTATTATTATTTTCAGTCAAAATTCCAGCGACTGACATCTCTTGCTACTTTTCAAGTAGCCCCTAATGACTCGCCAGTGCTAAAGGACTTTGCCGTATTTGCGGGAGCACAGCCACTAAAAATAGTCAAGCATGTGCCTACAAGATGGCTTAGTCTGCGCAGGGTTATAAAACACACACTGGACATGTGATTTGCTTTGCTGTCGTGTTTTCTGAGTTGTGAGCAGCAGGCTGCCAAAATAGAACTCATTTGGTGATTTCTTCAGAGCCATAAGCTTAAAACTGGTTTTTCTGTTCTTAATTTATGTCATGGAGTCTCAACAGCAATTTAATTTGAAGTCTCAGAGTGGGGGGAAGCCAGCTACTGATGTCTGCAGGCTGGTTGAATGCGTGCTGGCAGAGGACTGGAGTCAGAAGCTGCGCTGGTAACTGCTTCAAAGAAGTGGCTGCTCAATCCTCAGACAGTCTGATCTTTTTCTTTCAGCAGGTGATGTAAGAACCGGAGAAGAAGTCTAGAAATGCAGATGGGAGCATCTGGATACTGTACCTGAGAGTTACATGGCCAACTTGGTATAAACAAACAATATAATACATACTACTGTGGTGGTTGAAAACGCAGCAAAACCATTTTCACCTCCAGAGAAATAGTTCATTTCTTTCCAGATTTATATTTGAAAATGTGGAAAGGGGCTCAAACACTTTGACCTTTAGAAAATGTAAAGGAAACCTTTAGTTTGAAAGAATTTAATTGTTAAAAATTATTTAGTAATTTTTTTCTTTCTTTCCTCTGTACTCCTCATTCTGGTTAAGATGGTATGCAGCAGTATTTTCTTCAATATACCGAACCATGACCAGAAGGAGAAAATACCCAAAGATTTCCCAGCAAAAGATGCTGTCACGAGATATGCAGTCTGATGTTACAGATTCAGTCATAAGCTTCTAAAATCTGAGGTGTCTCTCTGAACAGTGTTAAGCCTTGTAACCTCCTGACTGTTCTCCAATCTTTATCCACTTAAAGAGAAGCCATTTTTTTCCCTCTATACATATATGTGTATATATATATAGTTTGGAAATGGCTGTTTCCAAATCCACAAAAGTTCATAAACCCATTGACAAGAGAGCACTATGATAATGTGGCCCGTCTGTTGAGAGGCAGCAGATTTCAGGGCTTAATACATCATTTCTTACACAGAAGAAATTAGCAAGGCACATCAGGGTTTATTTTTAATGTTGCTTGTTTAATTTTACCATATACATCAGTCTTGACAGGAGTGTGTCACAAATAGCACTGCCACAAATCTTTGCCGTTGAGAATTTCAACCCAAACGTCAATGTGGGACTCCTAGGACCAAAAACCAGAAAAAAACTCCAAAACCAAGCAGCCCAAATCCTATATGCTAAATATGATTAATATACTAAGACTGAAATTTATCTTTCTGCTACTTGCAACAGCTCCTCATGAAAGACCATTAACATTATTCAGCAGAAGCTGTAACAGTGCCACCTGGTGATGGCTGCTGCACCTCTGCCACCGCTGCCATGGGAAGAATCACCCTGAGAAACAGCACAACTAGTGCTGAGCTGGAGCAAATTCTTGTGTTACTGTGGAAGCCAAGAAACTCTACCAATAAATGATAGTTGATGATCTAACCTACATTGCTGGGCATCTAAAAGTTTCCTAGTTATGGTTATTTGTGAATCAGTTTACTTTTCCTCTATATTTTTATTCCGGTTCTTTTCTTCCTTTCCATTTCATGAAACTTCCTAACAGTCCAGAAATTCCTCAAAATGGCTCTTCCACATCAAAACCAGAACCCTTGTTCTTTTTGCTAACACATCAGCACACCACGACGTATCCAATCTGTTTTTTTAACACCTGTGGTTTGGGAAAAAAAAGTAAGTAGAAGAAGGTTTTATTGGGACTTTGTAAAAAAACCCCAAGCTCATTTCCTAGTTTGCATTTCCTAGTTTGGGTGGAACTAATCTCTCCTAAGTTTCTGCTTACAATGTAGGCACCTAAATCTGAGGTAGTCATTCTGGGTCTTATTTATAGCCAATGGAGATAAAATTGGTGCAGTTATGATGGGAACAATCCAACCCATTTTTATGTCTACTTGTCAAATGAGCCACATGGTACCCTAGAAGTACCTACTTTTACCCATTAAGCAGGAAGAGAGCACAGGGCTACCAGCTCTGCTGCAAAACTTCAGACCGCAGGTGGCTGCCCGGAGCCTGATGGATGCCATTGCCTTGCACCACCCTGAACTATGCTGACGTGGGCCTAATGGATGGCTCTGGGAACCTCTGCTTTAGTCTCTACTTGCAAGACTTTGCTCTTGCCGCTGTTTCCTGCTCTGTGAAATTTTTTTGCCCAACGTATCATGGGCATGAAGTGCAGACAATTCTTTACTTTGAGGACAGACACAAGGAAATCTAAGGAGCTACTGCCAAAGTCCTAAAGGCTGCCAATAACTATTGATTCAATTTCCATTTGCAGCATCTACATATGCAAACAGCTACAGGGTACAGGTGATTCAGCCAACCCCCTTTTCAGCATGCTGTGAGAGGACAAGAGCGATATCATGGCTATTACTTGTTTCTATTTCTTAGTTATTCATGTGCCTGACCCATGGGCTCTCTTCCTCCCACCCAATTTATGTGCATATAACATATTCATGAAAACCCAAAGTCTACCATTTGCTGTCAGCCAGCCTACACTGAATAAATACAAAAAGGAGACTATATTAGAGTGTGGGAAGTGTGATATCAAAAATATGTGCGTAAGTAAGGACTCACCTCGTAATTCATGTGTGAGGGAATGAATATGACATAGCTAAGAGTTTTCATTGTTAATTTTTTTCAAGCAGATTTTAATTGTTAACAGGCAGGAGCTGTGGCTATGTGTGGTCCCTCTCCCATCTTCCACTTTTGGCAGTTGGAGGGTGTTGGTGAGGAATGCTAAGTTTGAGTGGACCTTGATGCTCTCGAATCCCCCCCCGCAAGCAATTACAGAGACGGAGCTGTTAAACTAGCTAAAATTACCTGCCCCCCCAACCCCAGCTGCAACCGCAGAACTGATGTCTCTCAAGGCAGCATCCCTGCCCGTGACTCCTCAGAGCCAACAATTAATGTCTGATTAGACCAAAGCCCACTCCTCTGGTGCGTTATGGCAAATCTTGTGGCTTATCAGCTCCAAACCTGGTCCCAGTGCTGTCAGCCAGGGAATTGCCCGCGCTGTCTTTGATGAAGAGGATTGGAATAGACGTCGCTGATTAAAGAAGCCTGTTATGATTCTGTTTTAAGTGTCTTGTACAGTGAGTTTCCCAATTAAACTTGGCCATTGTAATGCACTATAGGCATTGTAATTGTAGTTACAGATGTTTCTGACTTTCAGAAAAGATTTCCTTATGTGTTGTCATGTTGCATACTCAATGTGAAAAACAAACCCTTTACTGATTTTTTTTTATTTTTTTGTGCATGGGGGGCAGAAATGACCTTCAGTTTCAACTTAAAACTTTTTGTTTGTTTGTTTTACTTTGAGTTCAAAATATTTTAAGGGTTTTTTGTTTAGGTTTTTTTTTAGGAAAAGAAAGAAGATATTTTTGCAGCCACTCTGACAAGGCAGCATAAGCCAGTGGTGGTGGCTGGGAATTGTAACAGTATTTTCCTGCCTGTAGACAAAGTTATAATGAGATTTTCTCTTCAGTGGCTACCTCTGATTTTTGGGGAGTCCAATTAATTCTTACCTGACCAATAAGCACTTGAATAGTTTTGAGAAAGCTGGCATAGCAGCGACTGTCACATTGAAACACACTTATGAACACATTCCTGGTTCTTGTGGTTTTATGGTTTTCAACAATGTGCCTGCTGAATTCTGTTATATTCTTGCAAATTATACTTTAAAAAAATAGCAACATACTTTTCTTTCTTAATGTCAAAAAGATATAATAATCAAAACATAATCTGATGTGATGTGGCACTATGAAACCAGTCCTGCAGAAAATTGATTCCAGCAAGCAGTAGTCCTGGGAACAGTTTCCACCCATTCTTTCATTCTCCAGCTCATGTCAAAGCCTTCTGAAGGTTTAAATGGAGAAATTATCAAACACAGTGATTCTTTTCCCCTTCACTTCTTTACTCTCATCTTCTTTTTTCCTTTAAATAAAATTAAATGCATGATTGGAAAAAAAAAAGATGAAGAAATGCAAGAGTAAATAAGATTTGGTCTCCCTGTTGTACAAGATGATACAATATATCTGCATATACAACATATTTTTTTTAACAAAAAAAATTATTTGGCTTATAAACAAAAAGAAACAGGACATTTCTGAGATTTTAATGAAAATTCAAAAAATCTTCCCCTTTTCAATTTTTGGTCATGTGAGTGGCAAATACGTTAAAAGTCCTAAACAGTCGTAGTCTGCATGTAGCCCACACGCCTTCTTTTGAAGCATGGGACTTTCCTGAATGAAAAGAATGGAAGAAAAAAGTGGTTACAAGGAGAGATGAACATTATCTGGAATGCATATGCTTATGCACAAGTTGACTGCACACCTGGATAATTCTGAGAGACAGCCTCTGGGGAATCCAGAAATATGATGTGACAAATGCTCGGCACACGTTGCAGTGACTTTGAGACAGCATTGTGGCAGGAGCGTGATGTTGCTAGCATGAGAGATAGGTTATAGAGACACCATTGCTGGGAATCAGGTGAATACCTTTTTCCACCTTGATAGGAAAGCTCGCATTTAGATAATATTTGGCCATGGTCTGTGTTTTTCTAGGACCTAAAAGAAGAGTCTGAGGAAGAACAACTGTCTCTTGAAAGGCTGCAGGTGTGTAGTCACCAAAGATACAACTGCATTAAGCTGAGATTCTTCCTTTACTAAAGAGAGAAGGGCAAAGCTGAGTGAAGGGAGAGTTTATACATTCTTCCTTGAGTTAGTTGTGTTTATAAAAGAAAGGCAGTGCTTTGCAGAGTATAAGTCTTGGAGATATTCTGAGAACAGTTACTTTATATGCTGAACCAAATGCCTGCAATTATGGTATATGCTATACATTTCAATTTCATCAGCATTCATAGACCAGCTAGATATCATCCACAGGACTGAAAAACGTAGCTGAGCAGAACCAGGACTGTTTCTTGACATAGTTCAGAGATGTTTTGAAAAGGCTGAAATCCTGTCATCTTCTTCAGGGCTGAAATGTCCAGGTGGTGCACTCTATGTATTATGGGCAGAAAGCTCAGGGGTAGTACATTTAGATGTGAGCACTAAAGTATGTCCTTTTCAATGTTACTGGAATAGATTTCCATATCCACTTGAATGTATTGCCATATATGTGAGAAATTATGTGAGGAAATCTGGGTTAGCAACTTATGCCTTATGTTTAAAATCATCTACAGAAGTCCTAATTATATTTGCAATATTTATACTTCACGTAATGCTTACTGGGTGCATTAGACATTTACTTGACAAAGAAAACATTTGACAATGTGAAAATCAGAAATTTACGCAGTTAACTATGGCAGACCAAAGTCTGGAGGCTTAATATTGTCTGTCCTGTTTGGCCTGAGTTTTGGTCGAGCCACATTGATGCGTAGTGAATGAAACTGAGGCCATTGCAGTTATACAGGAAGGCAGATTCCCTTACACATATTAACAAATAACTTGTATTAGCATATATTCTAGGGAAGTCTGGCTACCCCATGATCCTCTGAAAAGCCGCTGGTTCTAAACTCATTTAATTTATACAGTACCGAACCTGTGTGCAACATAGAATCATAGAATCATAGAATCATAGAATCATTAAGGTTGGAAGAGACCTCCAAGATCATCGAGTCCAACCATCAACCCAACAACACCATGCCCACTAAACCATGTCCCTAAGCGCCTCATCTACCCGTCTTTTAAATACTTCCAGGGATGGTGACTCAACCACTTCCCTGGGCAGCCTGCTCCAATGTTTAACTACTCTTTCAGTAAAGAAATTTTTCCTTACATCCAATCTAAACCTCCCCTGGCGCAACTTGAGGCCATTTCCTCTCGTCCTTTCGCCAGTTACTTGGGAGAAGAGACCCACACCCACCTCGCTACAACCTCCTTTCAGGTAGTTGTAGAGAGCAATGAGGTCTCCCCTCAGCCTCCTTTTCTCCAGGCTAAACAACCCCAGCTCCCTCAGCCGCTCCTCATAAGACTTGTTCTCCAGACCCCTCACCAGCCTCGTTGCCCTTCTCTGGACACGTTCCAACATCTCAACATCCTTCTTGTAGTGAGGGGCCCAAAACTGAACACAGTATTCGAGGTGCGGCCGCACCAGTGCTGAGTACAGGGGCACTATCACTTCCCTGCTCCTGCTGGCCACACTATTTCTGATACAGGCCAGGATGCCGTTGGCCTTCTTAGCCGCCTGGGCACACTGC
>NW_008824618.1:170983-181673 GCF_000699105.1 Pygoscelis adeliae
TCCAGATCATTGATAAAGATATTAAATAGAACTGGCCCCAATACTGAGCCCTGGGGAACACCGCTCGTGACCGGCCGCCAACTGGATTGAACTCCATTCACCACAACTCTCTGGGCCTGGCCGTCCAGCCAGTTTTTGACCCAGCGCAGAGTACACCTGTCTAAGCCGTGAGCCGCCAGCTTCTCGAGGAGAATGCTGTGGGAGACGGTGTCAAAGGCCTTACTGAAGTCCAGGTAGACCACATCCACAGCCTTTCCCTTGTCCACTAGGCGGGTCACCTGGTCATAGAAGGAGATCAGGTTGGTCAAGCAGGACCTGCCTTCCATAAACCCGTGCTGGCTGGGCCTGATGCCCTGGTTGCCCCGCACATGCCTTGTGAGCGCCCTCAAGATGAAACAGAATCAGAACAGACATGAATGGCATCAGCATTGCCTGGGTTTCCCTTTCTACCTCTGCAGCCAATATCTACGCAAAATGCTGTCTTGCCCCAGTGTGAGGACTTCTCTATGCACCATAGCAGCAAATAGCGCTGTGGCTCAAAATTTACCAGGTGTTAGTCAAGGACAGTGACCTAGGTGGCTGAACGCTGTTAAGTGTGGCTAAGGTTTTCCTTGGTTTGCAGGCAGGAAACAGAGGAAACTGATAATCCAAGAGGAGGCAGGGCCCTTGCAGACAGCATCTGCTATAGCTCGGGTCTACAAGTAGGATTCAGCTCACCTTGCAGCTCAGTTGGACTTTGAACCTCTGCAGTGTTCCCGAGCTACTCAGTGGGGAAAACAGGCACTTGCGGGGTGCGATTCCTCTGGTCTGTTAGGTGTCTGCTGAAGAGTGAGCTTCGTTGGGTTCTGATGGTGCCTGTCTGTCCCCACCCATGGCCCGGAGGGAGCTCAGGTGGGTCTCTTAGGGGCCACACCTGGGGTGGGGCAGGGAGACCTTGGCCTGTGCTGGGGCACTGAGCAAGGTGGGGGCTCCTGCCCTGGAGTATCCTGGCCACCCCGCTGTCCCCTTCCGGGCATCTCAGGAGGTGCGCTGCAACCTCTGCAAAGACTCAGCGGCGTGGTGGGCAAAAACTCAGCGGGGTGAGTTTTCAGGGCAAAACCGCAGCGGAGTAATGGGGAAAAACTCAGCGGCGAAGCTTTCAGAGGCAATTTCCTTTCGCTGGTAGGCAGGAGGCGCCATTTAACAGCTTGTGAAGGGGAAGGAGCGGAGAGGCGAGCGGAGGCGAGGGCCGCCCGCAGCAGCGAGACTCCTGCCCGGACCCCCTGTCCCGGAGCAGCACCGCGCTGGAGCCGGGGCCCTTTCGGGCGCTCGGGTCACCACCGGCAGCTCGAAGGAGCAAATGTTCCCCAGCTCCAAAAGCTGCCGCCTCAAGGCTGTGGCCACGGAGGAGCCTGAACTCTGCAGCAGCGCTGCAGCTCCTGCCCTGTTTCTCCGGCCGCGGCACCCCTCAGCCCCCCGAAACCGCCCGCTCTGCTCGGCAGGGAAACACGGCGTGGGGCATCTGCTGTTGTCCCCAGCTCAGCAGATTAAAAAAAAATCAGCGACGTATTAACCACGAACATGGGAAACTCATCTGAAAGTATAGCATATAGTCCCTAACGTATGTTTTTAGTATTTGAGGGCCTTTAGCATAGGGGGTAATTTTGCAGAATAAATATTAAGGGGCCATGTGAACACAGATCTTACCACCTGGCAAAATGCAACCAAATACACCACAGATTAATTGGTGTGGGATTCTGTCTGCTGCGCTCTAGGGCTTGATCTGCTCTTCTGCCGCCTGAAAAACTTTTCTCTGCTTCTGTAGGTAAATGAGTTAACTGGGAAACATTCCTTTTCCTTCTCTTTAAAAAAAAAAAAAAAAAAAAAAAGGTAGAGTTTTCACCAAAAAGTCAAAACTTGTCATCTGGTTAGAAAATTTTGAAAAGCATGTTGGAGGACTTTTTTCATTCTTAGTCTTTACATATGTGTCAGGGAGGGGAAGGGAAGGACAGAAGAGAGGAGAAGAAAAAGGAAAAAGAATATGGGGGAAAGAGAAAAAAGAATAAGAGAAGAGGGGAAAGGGAAGGGAAGGGGAAAGGGGAAGGGAAGATGAAGAGGGGAAGCAAGGCAAGGAAAAAGCAGGTATTTCCTGCAAAACTTTCCTTTAAAAAGAAAAGTAATTTTCAGGTGAAAATGCTTCAGCAGCAGCAACAAAAAAGTAACTATAGCAAGTAGTTAAACCACACAAATAAATTTACTCACCTGCATAACATGATTTCCTTGTTTGCGTAAAGTTTATGAACTGCTCATATGCCAGTAGGATGGATTCCTGGTAAATAACTGATTTATTTCAGTGGAGTAATCCTAGCACAAATTGGGTATAAGATCAGGATAGGTGTCTGTCTCCAGTGATTCCTGATTTACATCATGAGTCGGTGGAACTGAACTCTGACATTTCTTCTTAAACGTGCTTGGTATTAAATGAAACCGGCTTGTTTGACCTAACATTGTTCGCTGTTCCACAGAGATAATATTAAACTCTGCCCTGACACGTATGTACATTAACCCAGATGTTCCTAAAGGAAAGCTGAACTTGTGCATATATCAGAGGGCAAAATTTACCCCCTTACTTATAAGAACCAGAAATTTCAATTACATAGCTGGCATATGAATAATTTCAAGTCGAAATGATTGCTGAATAAAAGCAAGCACTTTGCTGGCTTTATCACTCAGACAAGCCAATTGGAAAGAATGTGTAAACTTTACCTTTTGCTTACTCCATCTGCCTGTGCCTCGAGAGTTGCCTTTGCATAAACCTTACTCGGGTATTTGTCATCTACAGCTACACTGCGATTTTTATTTTCCTTTTAACCACAGCAACCATCGATTCTAATAAGAACTGGCGTCGTGTTGAGATTTTGTAAGATAATACCGTTTTTAAGGCTTATGTTTTGGGATGACTGTAAAAACCAGCAAAAGCCGTGCTCTGAAGAAGCTCAGGAAGGCGCAACGTGCTAAACGGCGTCCTGCACCGAAGCTGCTCGCCGGGACGCGAGGGGTTCAGGGGGTGCGGGATCCGGTCACTCCTTAGGCTGCCTGGTAGCAAAGCTCTTCGGTGTGCAGGACTGGGCGGGGGGGGGGGGGGGGGTTTTTTTTCTAGCTAGTTTTTCTCCGGGGATTTTTTGCTCAGTGAAGTTTCTCACTGGCCGATGGATGCGGTTCAGAGCTCCTTGAAGGTTTTCGCGAGGCTGTGGGCTTTCAGCTGACCCACGGGGGGAGCTGTAGGCTGTCTCAAGCCTCCCCCTTGCCGGGCTGGCGGACTCGGAGGGGCATGGATGGGGACGGTGTGGAGAGGCGTCAGCTCCTAACCGGGTAAATCACCGCTTTGACTAAATAGCCTGCGATGGGAAAACTGTAATCCAAAAAACGATGAGGAGTTGAAGCTCTTTTTCCACCTACAGCTGAGAATGTGTTTGATAAGCAACACCTAAAACATGTTAGGAAGGAGACAGTTTGTTTGCCTGAGTGTGACTTTCTTGGCAGCAGGATTTCTCCCTAATTTATAACCATTATGTAAACCTCCGACTTCCAGATTCACACTGTGAAAATATTCAAGATGAACTAATCAGGGTGGAAATCTGAAATTGTTTCTGCATGGTTTATATCCCCCATCTGGCAGCGCAGAACAAACAATATGACCCTGATGGTGTTTACATGAGTTACCTTGTTGGAGGAAATGATTGTACTTAGAAAATTGTCCTTGCTTAAGAAAGTTAACAACTTGTTGGCCTAAACAGGGCTTTATATCTTTTTAATCTCTTCTTTTTTTTTTTTTTTTCCTGTATATGTTTGAGGAGGGGGAAGTTATTAACTGTGAATTAGAGCTTTCACACCACATCTGTCTTTTAACTACAAGCCGAACTTAGGTTAAATATTCAAAAGTTACAGTTGGTCCCTCTGCTTACTGTCCTATCAAGAGCTGTACTGGTGACTGTTCTCAGAAATCCCTATTATTATTCTTATTACCTATTAAGACATTCAGTGTGGCTGTTTCTTCCCTAAAAACCTTCGCCGTCAGCAGCTTCAAGTGGCGCTGTACATGTAATGTGCACATTCAAAAAGCATAAACGTGCTCCGTGATTTTCATTTTGCTGCACCCTAAGTGGGGTTTCACTATAGCAAAGTTTATTACAGCCAGTTTTCATGGTATTTGATTGGATTTGCAGTTCTGTCACTCACCAAGGTTTTCTTTTAGGAAGAGTTAGAGAATAGAAGGAATAGCTTGACAAATACTAATAATGATAATAAGACAAATTTGTCTTCAGGAACTCTGGAGTTTTCAGCAACTTTAGAAGAGAAGTTTTGTTTCAGTCATTGCCTTGCAGTGTAGAATATTTAACATGTTTGTAGCAGAGTCTGAATCTGCATCCAGAAGTGTTCCAGAAAAAATATAAACACATAACGTTATACCGTGAGAATCCATAACCCTAAAACGTAATTGTTTTTATAAAATATGGTCATTTAAATTAGAGTTATTGCACAAAGTTAACAAGGGGAAGACAATATGTTTTTTTTTTTTTAAAACCTAAAATAAGTAAGGTCTTGTGTAGTGAACCGTTTAAATTTTTTTGGCTCTAGCTTGTATTATTCTGTAGTTTTCAGTTGGTCTTCTAGTGATCATTGTGAATTAATGGGATATGACTGTGTCATGTGAGCTTTCCAAAAAAATGATGGAATTATATTAAATTTATTTTACTATGAATTCCATCTAAGTTCTCCCAGAAAAATTCCTGGACACAAATAATTTTTAAAACAACAAAACTGGATTGTCTTTCAGGCTGAAGTTTAAAATTATTTTCCAAACACTTAAAATCATAATTAAAAAGTGGGGTTTCTTTCATCTTAATATAAGGAGCCAAGATAATGCATACTTTGCGTTAAAATTTTGGCAGTTTTTATACAGTTATTTTTTAGTCAAAATCAAATTTATATGCTAAATGATTTACATTAAAGTTGTTTTATGTTTCTTAGCTTGAAGGTTTAAGATGATTTGAAGCAAAACAACATATCCAATATCCCAAAGTGACTCTGCACTAAGACCTGGCTTGTAAATAGAGTATATATTTAATTTGGAATTTTTTTTTTTACTTTTTTTTTTTTTTAACGGAAGAAGTGTTCTCTGTTGGAAGGAGCTGCAGCTATATAAAGCAGTAAAGAGCAGATCCTACAGCAAAACAAAAGTATCATTGACTCTTAAGGAAACAGAATTTGGGTCAAATTATACGAAGAAAAAATGGAAGATTTTAGACATATGAAAGAAAAGCTTATATCCTGAATACAGTGTGGTGTTAGAGAGGTCCAAAGGGTGTTTGAACATGACAAAGCTTTAGGAACTGGGAGACACGCAAGAATGATGTGAACGTTTCAAAAAATATATCCAGTTAATTTAAAAGATTGAATTACGTATTACTCAATAGAATGCAAGGAAATAAAAAGAAGATTTCTTTTTGGAAGTACTTTTTGCCTTGTTTATAGGTTTAATGTGAATAATGCAGATTTTTCTTTTTAATCACAAAATTACTTTTTTCTGACAGCTGAACAGCAATTAATTGTGAAAGTTTCAAGGGCTATTTTAAAATACATAGTTACTAAATAGATTTTAAATTTGTTGACATGAATGCTCTTATCATTACTTACAGGAAACATAAATTCTAGGGGAAAAGAAAACCTGGGGAATGTTGAGTAATAACTAAAATAATATGGTAGGATGAGTGTTAATTTCAAATCCTTTACATGATGAAAAAAAAAAGAAAAAAGTGAAGGTAAACTGCTGTTTAACAGCTTCCCACTGTTATATAAACTTTCAAACAACCATGAAATGTAGGTCTCTGGACATCACTTAAAAGAACCACAAATAAACAGAGGGTCGTACCACACTTCTGTTCCCTAATGTGTAACTAAAAGGTTTAGCTAAGAACAGAAAGTGTCTAAAACTCCTTTTTGTTTATCTACCTCCTTGTGTACCATAAACACAAATAAGCACAGCAGGGCTGGAGTGGGGAGGTAGGATGCTGGCTGCCTGTGAATAAGGCACAGAGGAGGTAAAAAGCCTGTTAATGTCTCCGGAGGGTCATCTTACCTTTGTGCATGCAGCAGGCTGGGACATTTATGTAGCAAAGAATCACCTACTTAAAAAATAAGGATGCTGCACTTAACACTCCTGTGCCAGAACATCCCTGGGGACTTGTATATCTTTCATGGAAATTTGCTGAAGTGTAACAGTTTAGCAATTACTAGGGACTTAGTATAATGGTGTCCTTTTAACAGAGAAAAACACAAGCGGGGCTATTATACCTAATGCACCTTCAGGCTGCAAGACTGCATCCTCTTCAGACTTATTGTGATCATGACCAGAAATTTGTAATGGTCCTAAACCATACAAAATTCCTCTGAAATTGAGGACCCCATATAAGCTGGAATTTCCTTCTGGGAGGAAGCGTCGGTACCTGTGCTGTTACTGGTGCTGCGTGGGCCGACCCGGGGAGGAGGGTTTGCTCCTGGAGAGAAACCCAGCTCTTGGTGATGACACAAACCCACTACCAGAAAAAAATCATCGGCTCTTAGTTACAGTGGTGTAAACTAAGAGTTATGAAAGTTATCTGGAAGTATACCTGGGCAGAAGGTTTTTTTGCTCCAAAGATAATACATGCAATGCCTTTACCCTTCGACACAAAACCAATATAAATAAACCAATATAAGTAAAACCCACAAAGGTAGTTTTCTTTGGGTCTTACTCCAGAACTATCCTACCTTTCCCACCCCCTGCCAAAAACAAAAAAAAATCCTTTCTTTTGGGGATTTCATTCTTGCTTTTGATTTAGTAAAGAAAGTGTTCAGGCATCATGGTGACGAGCAGCAGCCTAAATCCAACAGCCCACTGAATGTAGTATGTTTAGGAGAAAAGTGGGGCCTCTGGTTCAGACACAGTAATTAATATCTATTGGGGTATAGGCTTCCTTGAAGTATTCATTATGTGAAATCGGGTACTTACATGTGCAGCAATTAAGTTGATATATATGTGTGTATTATTTATTTATTTTTGTTATGTGTGTGTGATAAATTACCAGTACATGGACATCTTTTAAAACCTGTTACTAATCTCAGTGTTGGTCATGTAACCTAAGAAGGAATGAAGACGTACGCTGCAGCGATGATGGTTATACAATACCGCAACGAGAGCAGAACATAATACAAATGTCATTACAGCACAGGGCTGCACGCAAACATTTTCACTGCTTGCAGTTTTCATTCGGATGATAAAACAAGGTGTGTGGGGGGGTGTGTGTAGCAAGAATTAATCAAACGATCCATTTGCTCACTTTGTTCCCATTTACAGGAACATTTCATGGCAGGAATTCACTGGTGGCATTTCTAGAGCGATGTGGTAGGCAGGAGACTATGTAAAGGGTTACAAGCTGTAGGATGAAGTCAGTAGCATGCGAGCTACCCAATAATAATGCAAATTGCCGAAGGAATACGTACAGGAACAGAAAAGAAAAAAGATATTCCCCATCTGGGCAGTTATTGAACATTTTGGACCGTGGAACACGCAAAATGGGGTGGAGCAGAGATTTTCCTGGCTTGCCTTCCACATCAATCAGTTTGTTGGGAATTGTGCACAGCAAACACAGTTGTGCCACTCTGAAAAAGACAATGGATCAGAGAAACAGCAACAACATTTTTCCAAAATGACTGGTGGTTCTGGGGTCTCATTGGACATACTTTGAAGCTGTCACACTTTCAGGAAGCGTTGAAGCCCTATTCTCTGAAACTCAGGCCCTCTCAGTCAACTGAGGGCAAAACACATTGTGTTAGGAAGGACATGAAAATCCTCATCCAAGATAATTGCGTTCAGGGGATTTCTGCCACTGGAGTAAACAACTCTGGGAATTCAAATTCACTGTTGTTATTGATGTAAGTGATTTTCAATGAAGAAATAGCACATTATTGTGAAACAGCAAAAAAAATTAAAATTATAGATATCTTCTACAATGAAAAGGATTTCAGGGAATGTGCTGAGCCCACACCTTTGCTGTAAGAAGTACTAACACATAAAGTCACTTTTAAAGTCATGTGCATATTTTTCATATAACATAATACAGGTTAAACAATATTGGGGTTTTGCCACTGAAACGTCTTTGTGTTGAATGTTGAATGGGGCGTGAAAGGCTTAGGGCCCAAAATGGTGCTTTTCACTTCTGAAATATCCTACAAAGGTTTTTGTGGGTTCTTAAGACTATAATGGACTTTCACTTTCTTGAAATTGAAGTTATTTTTCTGATTTTTTAAAAAATAAACCAGTGTAAGAACATTCATGTGCCATTTAGAAGAAAGGGGGAAGAACATATTAGTCTAGAATTAGCACTAGAGGTTGCTGAATTTTTTAGTTGAAGTTTTTTTCAAGGAAAAATCACTTTCATCAACATTTTTTAAATTGTTCTAAAAGAAGCCAGGAAATAAAAAATGTTTCTAGATACCAAAGTTTTGTTTTTCTTTCTTTTTTTTTTTTTTTTTTGAAACTGAAAGCAGTCAAACCCCAGTTTTATGTTCAATTGGAAAACTGAGAAAAAGGGAGAAATAGTTTCTCTTTCAAAAATGCCATCAATACATTTAATTGTTACTGGAAGGTAAAGACTTTGAGTACTGGAATATTTTTCTTTTTCTTTTCCTTTCTTTTTATATACTTTTTTTTTTTTATATTTGCCTTTACAAGGCTGTAAATTGTGATTAATCTACCAACCTATCACCAGGATTGAATTACATTTCGTACTGTGCTGCAAGACTAATTAATTTAATAGTCTTATGTAAGTGCAGCCTAGCTGTGGCATTTTGAGCCTTCTCACACACGGTGGTTTTGAGACTCCTAACTGAATCCCAAACCTTCCAGGTTCGTGTTCTGGGCAAGGCTGATGAAGTGCCAGCTCTGGCCGCTGTGTACTGTGCATGCTTAGCTCTGCCAGACATTATTTGGATTAGTTGGGCACAAGATGGACAAGCACACATGTTCTTTCCACACCCATCCTCTCAACCCTGTGTGTGCAAGAATGCTCCATTCCTAAGAAATTCCTTTCTCAGATATCTTCCTGTATGACTACCCTAAATAGACTTACTTTACTGGCTTCTCCTCATGGTCCAGACACCTTCAGTTCTCCTTTGAGCTTTGAGAATGGCTGGACCAGAAGCAACAACAGCTCCTGTGGTCTATAATATCCCTGCAGTTGTTTGGTGCCCCAGAATGCAAAGGAGCTTAAAATAGTAGATGAACTTGTGAAAGGTTCTTCCCCATCAACTCAGAGGAACCATTAGAGAGACGGAGGTAGGAAGTATACTTTTATCTTCCTATTCCTATGCAAGTAATGAAAACATCATGATGTTGGAAGTAGAAGAATAAATTTCTTTACTCAGGGAAGGAATGAAGTTCCTCTTTCCATGCACCACCATGCACATGCACATCTGATCTTATTTTTTGTAACACAGACGTGGATTTTCTCCATCTTCTGATATGCATTTCCACAATGACAGAGCTGGTTTTGTACATATTCTGTTCTGTATTTTCTAACATTACTGTTGGCTTCTTGCCTATGGTGGGTGTATTTTTGAACTGCTGGTTTGGGCTGAGCCATTTCTTTTTTTTTTTTTTTTTTTTCCTTCTGATTTGCATAGCATGAGCTTTTACTCAGCTAGAAATCCTGGCCTTGGTTTTTCCATAGCCCTGAAACTCATGAAGCAAAGCAAGTTCATGAAGTGAAGACAAAAGCAGAGCTTCCAGACTGGGCCGATGGATTTCTTCACCCACTCTGCATACTCTCTTCTTGAAGCTCAAGAGCTACCCAAGACATGAGTTGGATCATAAAGGTATCTTAATCCAACCTGGAAGGAATCTTAATTTCCCTAAAAGCTAAATAAGCTCCCTAGCACTGTCACGGGGAGACCACTGTCACCTAAAGCAGTGGGATTTCATTGCCCGGGTTATCTCAGCTGCATCAGTCAACAGCTTTACAATTTTGACAGTTGGGAGAAACAGTTGTAAGATTTTAATGAGACCAGACACTTACCACCCCCAAGTAGCTAAATAGGCTAAAAATATCCCTTGTTTTGGTATTCCTAGGTTCCCTGAGGTTAGTGATATGTTTAATTTGCTGTCCGTTTGAATACAGGAACTCCCTTGACAGGTTTTTGACAGTGGAGAGTTTTGTTAACAGGAAGGTTCGAGTCAAGTAACATACCCACTCAGTCCCCTTATTTAGCTGTCCTCAACAGTATATTGCTCCCATTTTGTTCACAAAATGAGGGCCAACAAAGATTTGACAGGTTCTCTATTGTTCTTTATTTTCAAAATAGAACCATTCCCCACCAGATTTTTTTTTTCTAGTAATTTATTCTGCCTCAAAAAAAGAAGAAAAAAAGAAAACATGAATTGAAGAACACTCTACAGCGATTGCTGTTGTGAAGCTTTCTTTCTGAGGTTCTCCACTTGAATTCTCTTACATTCCTTCCTTACTAATTATGGCCTTATGCCCTTTGCTTAATAAAGTGTTCAGAAGCCCATGATGAACTGCAACGGGCTGAGTGTGGTTGAATTTATGGCGGAGTACACACCTTCCTTGATTGTTCCATGTTAGGAGTTGCAGTGGCAGGAGCCATCCTGCTG
>NW_008824618.1:181683-210802 GCF_000699105.1 Pygoscelis adeliae
AAGACATTATTCCTGAGACCAGCAGCTTCTGGGAGGTAAGCGTAGGCGATTTGCATATCAGCTTTGTTCTAGTAGCTTACATGTTGAGCAGTCTAGAGGAAGGGTTACATGGGGAAGGAAAACTGCTATTCAGATATTAAACTTGCTTCCCTTGCATGAGATGCATCTAACCTTTTATATGGAGAATGCATACCCCAAACATTCTTTTCTCATTCCTGCCTGAGGTCCTGCAGACCCGCATTTGCTACAAATGGTCCAGCTGAGTAACTTTGTGGGTTAGTTAAAATATCCCTGTTTCCTTTGGCAAAAACAAAGCTTACTTCTTCAGTGGAATAAGGCTCCAGGCAAGTGCCCTCAGCATTGGTCTACAGCTACAGTTTCTCTTGGGGGAGGCTGAACAACAGAGGTGCGTGGAGACCAGCCCTCAAAGACACACTAACCTGTGAGGAAATATGGAGAACTGCTCTTTCTTACTATTTGGGAAATGGCTAGAGGGAGGACCACTTTTTATTAGTCCTTACTGTGGTCTTAGGGATGCTCTAGGAATATCTGTTGCCCTCAGCATTGCTGGTGAGATAGGCAGAGGAGCCCAGCACGGGCATATGGCATCTCTACCCAGAGAAGAATTAGCACAGAGCAGGGAAGACCTGGAAAGCAAAGGCATCGATAGTCCCTGAACTGAAAGCAAGGTTTAACAGTCATCATTTAACAGTTTTGCAGTTAAGCAAGCAGCTTTGCTGCTTGCTTTCCACAGCACTGCCCTATGCAGTGTGCATGCACCTCGCAGGGGTTTCTGCACTCTGCTCCGCTGCTCAGCCAATGCCTAGAGAAGGAGTCTGCAAGAGGTTTGGAAACTCTTGGAGATATCTTGAGTTGGGCTGAGGTACCTAAAATAATTATGCAGCACTGAAGTATATTTGTGAAGAAGCCATGTGATGACTACAGGTCAACTATTATTTACAGTCAGGAATACATGCACAAGGTCTTGGTATTCTCAGTGTTACTGTTATCCCCCAGTCAGCTACAAAATATGAAGCTTTAAGTAGGGGGAAAAACCCTTCTGGACATTTCTGTTGCTCTTTTCTTTCATAGGTTTCCTTTCACTTGGTAGGGCCTCTGGGATGAGACATCCAGAAATACAGTGCTCCTGTGTTGAGGTGTCTTAGTTGTACAGGCTAGGTTTATATTAACAAAGCAAATAGTGCCAGCGCCTGTTCTCTGACCATGGGGCCAACTGGCATTGTCTTGACATTTACATATTCTTAAGCTTTCTTTATTTCCAAAATGGGGACGATTTCAGACTGCCTGTTCTGAGTGGTCATTCTCCCATATTAACTTCTGCACCGTGCCAGGGAATTGTTTGGGAAATGCTAGGTGATTTGAACAAAACCATGCCAGGGGCCATTCTTACAATTTAACCATGTAAGTGTTCAAGTTGCAATGCCCAGAATATTCTCTGGCACTGGTTAATTTATTAGCAAAGGTATAGTCATAGAAAGGGACTATTGTGTCCATAACTGGCAATATAATGTCTTCTTGCTTGCAAGCCAGAACCTATTTTTGGCAGCCAAATTACTCCACAAACTCATGTCTGTTCTGTTCCTGTGTATTAGAATCACATTTGAGATAAAGATTAAAACAAGAGGGCAAATTAACAGGCTGTTTATCCATCTTCAGTGTTCACATATTCTGGGTAAGAAATTAGAGACTGCCCATTCCATTATTTGAGGTTTGATTTATGTTCTGAAGTTTAGTTGATCTGCATTACTTCATTTTTCATTTTAAAATAGACCCAAGGACCCTGACCCTCTTAAAAAGAAAGAGCATTGGCTTTGTGGTATTGCTGTACAAAAAGTAAACAGCCAGTTTTATGAGGAAAATGTCTTCGGGATGCATAACTCTTGCATGCCAAAGCCTGAATGTGGGATGCAGTGTATGACAAAGACGCAAAATGAAGGACACACAAAAACTATTCATCCAGTAAATTTAAAGTGTGGTGGGACCCAGTCCTGTAGTATAAATAAGTCTTGCTGTAACCTCAAAATGATGTTTCTTTATTTCTGGTGTAAATGGTTGTTAACAATAAAAGTGTGGTACAGCCACATTTGTGTGAAATGCAGGAATCTGAGTCTAAAACTGGATGTTGGAAAGGAATGTCTAAATATACATTATATACCTATTTAGTTCTTGCTATTGTTCATTAAAGTCTTAGTTTAGAAATAGCAACTGCTTCTTTTACTTATTATATCACATATTTTGGACTGACTCATCATTAATATAAACTGGATATCAACCTGAAACCAACCTGCCAAAGTGCAAATGAGGGACATGTGGGGCTGTTTTGATTTCCACCAGCTGATGGTTTAGACTTTTGTTTTTTCTTTTTTATTTTTTTTCTTCTTTTTCCCCATTTTTCCTTTTTTCCTTCTCTTTTTAATACAAGAAAATGATTTTAATTCTCAGCAGCAAGTTGCAAAGAAAAAATGGTAAACAAGACATTACTTTACGCAAAGCTTGTTTAACAGTGTTTATTCAATGTCGTGAGTATTACTGTACGTAGTTGCTTGGCTAAAGCAAGCCAATCAACTGGAATACTTATTTATGTGTCTGAAACCTTGCTGTAAATTGGAACTTGTAAGGAAGTGCTAATGCAGCCTCTGCTGTGAGATAAGAGTGAAAGTGTGGTTAGTCATGTGGCTAACAAGCATCTTTTGTTGCTTTCTTTACTAAGTGTATGGATTAAAATCCATTAGACGTGATAGCAATGACCTGTGTCTAATGCAGCCAGATTTTATAGTTGAGTAATACCTTTGACTTCAGTGAAATAATTCCTGGATTAATCTGATGCAAATGAGAAGACAATCAGGCCACAAATGTTGCAGTTCTAATGAAACCCTTCTCCCTGATCCTGTCTCTGACCTCCCATACTTTATCTTCCAAAGATCAGCTTTGTGGTGTTAATTATGGGGTAAGTAAGCAGTTACTTCCTAGAGCAAATCAGCAAAAGTCCAGGTTTGCTCTAGAGGTCCCAAAGATCAGAGCTCTGTGTTTCTTCAGGTTTCAATTTACCAGGCTCAAAACACTTAAAAGCACAAGGAGGAGAGGCTGGGGAGTGATCGGTTTACAAGTGACCTGGGAGTTCACAGTCTCCATCCCGTGAAATTACAGCCCATATAATAGGTCTTGTGCAGACAAAACCGCAACAAATTAACTCTAGCATCTTTGTTTGGAGGAGAAAAACACCTCTGCTTTATCAGCAAGTCCCAGGTTGTCCTTCACTGTAGTGCCAAACTCTTTTTTTTCCAGGAGGAATGTTTTGGACATGACACACACTTCGATATTCTGCCAAGCAGGCATACAGCATTTAGCAGTAGTACAACTAGGTTTGTTGTACTAACAAATGAGTTAAAGCTAATACCCCAGCCCTTCAAATGCTAACGTGCACCAAGGACTTCTCTCACATGTGTAGTTACACTGAATTTCATCACTCTCTGGCTGTTACCACTCAAATGAGTTCCTACCAAGTTTTCATGGTCACAAAATTGTTCTGTGACAGTTATGAATTTAATGGCATGTAGAAGTGTTTGAAAGACTTACTATATAGTGAGCAGTGTGTTTGTCATCACATGTCATCCAATGTGCTTGACGCCATCTTATAGGTGGGTCTGGAAGTGCATATGTAGTCTATATTCTGTTAACCTCCACCAAAACCATGA
Organism: Pygoscelis adeliae; assembly: GCF_000699105.1. Classification (NCBI taxonomy): domain Eukaryota; kingdom Metazoa; phylum Chordata; class Aves; order Sphenisciformes; family Spheniscidae; genus Pygoscelis; species Pygoscelis adeliae. Next base: position 185,400 of record NW_008824618.1, read on the forward strand.
CCATAATTAATGACCATATCTAGTGGAAATTAACAAACACCGATCAGAAGCATTTGCCTGTTACAAGAAGAATGTGCTTAAAAAGGACAGAGTGTTATCTGCAAAAGTGGCGAAATTTTTGTTAAGATGTTTTGAGAAAATATTTTCTCAAGCCATGTTCATTTTTTCTATCCCTCTGTCAAAGATCAATTTTTGCATATGTCAAGACTGAACAAGATTCACAGATTTCACTGTGAAATCTGCCAACTTTGCAAGAACAGGCAATTTTAATTCCAGGGTTTGAAAATTTCTTGTTAGTTCCAGCACTGAATTCCGTCACTCCTTTTCAAAAACCTTGTATTTGCAGCTAGGGTGTACTGCAGCAATCCCAAAGTTAGACAGCAAGCCCAGATTCAAGGTGGTTAAATTAATCTGTCCAGGAAGAATACATTCAGCGGTGTATATAATCTGTAGCAAAGAATTTAAACAAAGACCCTGGAGATGGAAGCACATTGCTTTCTCTGAGATTAGCAGTTGTTTCTAGGCCCTCACCTATTTGTGCAATTACCTTGGCAGGGTTCCAGAGGATAACTTCTCTCCATATAAAAATACCATATAAATAACATTAGGAATACATTTTGGTGGGGCTCTGTACCTAAGACAAAATGTTGCATGTGTATTTGGGGACTAAAAAAGAAACTACCTTCTATTTTGAAAATCATCAGGGCCAAATGGACCCAGAGGGGTATAAGTGTTGCTGCATTTGTGTTCTCCAGAGGTACACTGGTCTGTAAAAGCAGAGAGGAGAGCAGGAGGCAGTGAGATTCACAAAGGAGAAATAAGCTGCCCTTTATATGCAGGCACTGAGAACCAGAAATATCTAAGAAATACTGACCACTACTCTGTAGGTGCAGTGCACGTGCTTAGCTCAAACCAATTGATTATTACAATTGTATATTTGACCTCCAGAGATTTGAGCAGAGTAGTTGAACAGTCACTTATGTGGTTTTTGTGTCTTCTCAGTACCTGGACATATGGAGACTGAAGAATATGCGTGTTCACAGAAGTCCCAAAGCCACTGGAGGAGTGCTTGAGATTGTACTTGGGCCTGCACAACAGCCATCAGCAAAGCTGGGCAGAGGGCTTCTATAAAGGCAGCCCTTGCCTGCCTATTGAAGATGTTTGGAGCTGGGGTAGGGGAGGGAAACTTTGGTAATGAAACCAGAACAGGATATCTCTGATATGACAGTCATGCAGTGCCTGAGCTAATTAGGGACAGGGCATGGATGGCAGAGTTCACTTGCAGCCAGGGAGGAAGAATGGATCAAGATTGCTTGGGAAATTGAACAGCAATCAGTCCAGCAGATGACACATAAGCTGTGTTGGAGACAAATGGAACAAAGTCACAAAAACTTTACATATGACAGGATTAGAATAACTGTAGACTCCATGGTGGAACAACACAAGGAGAAGATTATATTCTCAGTCTGCAATTCTTGCAACGTAGCTTGATCCTATGGACTAGTTGATACTGTGTGAGGCTTAGCTAGCAGGCAATAGCAAATAGCCCTCCCACCAGCTGAGCAGAGCACTGCAGACCTCCCTCACGCTCCTTGGTGCCTCAAGAGGCCATTTCTGCAAACAACTTACTGGTGCCCAGCCACTGGGAGATGGTTAGTAGTTTCTCAGGCTGCCCTTATTCATTTCAGCCTGCAAAACAGACCTGAGTATCATATGCTTTCTTACCTTGGACCTTAGCAGCCCCAAGGACTTAAAAACCTGCCATCGAGGGAACTGCAACCTTGGTTTAAGGCTGTAAATTTTTGCACTGTAGGTAAGTTAGAGTTCAGATCCAGAATGCTGACCTGAGCTTGACATGCAATATAACTGTATCCTATGATGGGTTTATTACATCCTGAAGTCTGTTGTTGTTGTGGATCCAGACTGCAGACATTTTAGCTGTATCCTAAGGTTTCATTTTTACCAGCAAGTTAAACAGGGCACAGGCACAGACACTAAACCTCCATTATCTGTAATGTTTAATGGTGCCTTGTCTGATTTTGACTCAAGATAACTAGCACTCTCCCTGATGATTCCCAGGTGTGGCTTGGGGATAATGTATGGGATGAAGATATTCCTAATAATGAGCCTGAATGTGGCCACCTTATTTTGGAGGTGAAGAGAGTTTAATACTATGGAGATAACCATATCATGCTATGCTAGCTTCAGGACCACAACATCATTCAGTTTACTAGTATAGATGCAGGCTTTGAAGGGAAACACAGGAGCTACCATTCTTACCTGGCCTAGACCCCCAGCTGATGCAGAGGCTGTCTTGTCACTTGGGAGAAGCTAGAAAGCATCTCTATGGAAAGGATGCAAGGAGTATTTCTGTACAAACATGCCCTAAGGCAAATCTTACATTGAAAATGTACAGAATAGCAATATGACGAGGATGTTTGCATGGAAAAGACTAGACTGAGTTACTGCCTGGTAGCTGCTCAAGACAAATTCACTGAGGCATCGCAAAAGCTGATTGCAAGGGTGGGTGTGTATTAAATGTTATTTCCTAATAAATTGTACAGTACATGCTCTTGATGTAACACTTTTCCTTGTAAAATCCTAAAAAGACTGAGCTGTGGTCTGTGCTTCAGCAAGGAAATGCACCAAGGAGCATGAATCGAAAAAGAGTGAATGAAGGTGAATAAGTTCATCATAATTCATTAAAAAATATCATATTTCTGCCTAATATGGCCTGCAGTCATTATCACAGCTTCAGATCCTCTGGCTGTTATTACTAGAAAGTCACCTCCCAAATCATTAAAATCAGTGTTGCCTAAATTATCCTTTTAGCATCTCACTCTAGTCACAGCAATATATAGAGCTGAAAAAGACATCCTGGATCACTGAGTCCAGTCCTGGGAAACTGCATCGTACAGTCCCTGCTACAAAACTGCAAGACCCTTCTTAACAGTAGGCAACTTTCAGTCTTCATCCCTGCCAGTATAGCACTGTTTCAAATCTTTGTTCCTCTGTTGGTTCCATAATTCCCACTTCCAGACTGCAGTTATTCCCAGTGACTTTCCACCCATTCATTCCACCATCCTTAGCTCTTCTGTTTGCTGCTAATCTCCCTAAATTGTTTGCAATCCACAGACATATCCCTTCACAACAGCATCATTTCCACGTGCTCTTTGAAGTCTTTCAGCTGCCTCCCCTTTTCTTCTGAATCCAAAACAAAGTTCTGGTGCATACGTTCAAGACCCTTCCTCGGTTACCTCCTCTTTGCTTATCCACAGTATTGTGTTTCTTATAGTTAATTAGTATGATCAATGAATACCACCGACCCTTCTCTCAAATGAGTGTTATATCTTTACGCACCACTGGCCCTAATAAGAAGCAAGAATAGATAACTGAAGCCACAAGCTGGCTTCTCAGTTGAAAAACTAACATCTCTCAGAAAAGACATGCATCTCTGTGGGTTAGAAACTTAATAATCCGTACCAGTCCAGAACGAAGAAGTTACCCAAGAGAATGCAGTGCAGCCTGTCCTTTCAAAAACATTGGCAGCAAAAGAACAAAAATAATCCCTGCCTTCTTCAGAGAAATGATTATAATCAGAAAACAAGACAGAGAGTAAAGTCTTCTGCTACTGGTGGAGTTCCTTCTCTAACACCTCTGGTTCTGTGGAAGAACTTAACTCATAACCAGCACAGAAAGTCTACTCAAATCTTAATATGCACTTAGGCTGAGAAAAAGAAAATTAATGTATTGACACTTCAAAGACGAGCCCACTTTTTTTCAAAATGCTCCCATGGTTTCAGTTTTCATCATTTTTAACAGATCACTGCTATAATTACTTATGCAATGAGTTTGGAGAGTTTTCTAGCTGCTTTGCAGGTTTTCTCAACCTGTCCTTGCATGCAGTGTAATCTTGACATTCTTTGTCGTAAACATGCAGAAAACAAAGCTAAAACATCCTTTGTAAAATGTTCTTGCATCAATTTAGTGGTTTTAGTTTTTCTTTAAAATGTATGAGCATTCTCATGTTGTTGCAGAAAAAAACTTAGATATCTTTATTTTGACATGCAAATATTTGAAATAAAAATGTTTCAATGCAGCTGTCAGATACTTACTAAAAATATTAGTTCAGGTTACATGTATTTAGAGCGCTGAAAACATGGGAAATGAGAACTGAGTTGAGAAAGAACGTTTTAATTGTAAACTAGTGGTATAGAAATTTTTAAACAATAGTAATGAGACCCAGGATATAGACATCTTGAATTCTGCAACCCCTATTAAACAAAGTACAGCCAGACGCAACAGTTAAAAATACGTAACCACACAAGTTCCCCATTTGCCCTCTTTTATTTGCTCTGTGTTTTCAATTTGTAATGACAATTTTGTATCAGAACAATAAACTAAAAGGATCATCTTTCTTTTGCCAGCTGTGACCCAAATGACTAGATTTGACTGTCCCATGAATGGAAACTGACAAATGAGACTTCAAAAGACTTCCCATTGCCAAGTTTAACAAAATTCTGCTATCTTTTAACCAAATATTTATGTATTACATGACTGTGTTTTATTATATTTATGTATTACATGGCTGTGTCCTATTAAATTTAAGTCTTCTCTGATCAGAGATACTCTCTTTCAATGTCATTTGTAATATTTGGTTTCAATTAATATACATGGAACTGAAAGAAATGCACAAAACCTTGTTTATTTTCTAGCAGTTGATGGTAACTGATTAAATCATTGCACATGGCATGCTCTCCATCCCCTGTTTACTGTACAAAGCAGCTGGCAGGCCGCACCTGTCAGCCTAGGAGAGAATCTCATAAAGCTGCCAGTAAAACAGTGTAGCTGAATACACATCTGCTAATAAATTCTTTTCATCATATCTTAATCAAACAGCATATGTGGTTTATGGCCTTGCTAATAAAGGGTTTGAAATATCTTCTTGTGAACTTGATTTTATCAATGCCAACCCGTATGACCAGTTTTTATTTACTCCTCTGCTCAGTGGAAAGGTGTGTGGTGAAACAGCGGAAGCACGGGAAAAGGGGAATGAAAACTGGTCATTAACATAGGCAAAAAGTAACCCCGTTCTTTTATTAATCTTCTTTGTCCATTAATGGGACTGCTTCACTGCTCTGCTTGCCGGTCATTCTGTTCCTGACTCCAGCCACTGTGTGCAAATACTTTCCAAGTGGTTCAGATGGGCAATTTTCTAATAGCATCTACTGTAACACGTAGACTGTGATTCACAACTTGAGTTTCAAGGTGGTCATGTCCAACTGTCTGGTTGGATGACTGGAGCTTAAAATATCAGGCAAATAATGATGGAGGATGCTTTTTAGCTAGGGTATAAGAACAAGGATGCTAACATGGTTCTGGCTTGAAGGCTTGATGTTGAATAACAATCTTTTCACAGGACTATCGATTGATAGTAATCAAGAGTGGCTATATCTATACTACTTTTATATAGTATATATATACTTTTATAGTATTTTATAACTACTATAAAATAACGATATTTAAAGTTGAAATGAGCATTTGTGCAACAGATTTTGCTGTTCAGATTGGAACGGATCTCATCCAAGATAACTCTTCTGACTGATCTTGCTTCTGGACCAATGCTCTTTCCTCTGCATAAGCCGGTGTTGTTTTAATGTGTCAGCACAGTTTGTTACCTAACATACTCTTCAACCTTGATGTTTCGGTGAGGTATATAGCACACAGCAGAACAGCTCTCTGTGTAGTTGCTGACCCCACTGCATTAACTTCCTGGAGTGCTGTAGTCCTCAGTAGCTGGACAAAAAGTAGTGGTTCCTTTCCTTTTCCAGTCCCAAAGGTCCCTAGCAAGTGTCTGGCACAGTTTGTTTCTTGGTTACTTATGCTGTCCTACATCTCAGCAAAGTGTTTCACCATGAGGTAATATCTTTCAAGACTGATCTGGCAAAATGTCACCCTTACCGTAGCTCCATGCCTTTTTAGGTTTTCTAAAGATGTATAGTACCATTTTGTAGCCAACTTTTGCATTTCTATATCATTAACTACAGGCTCACATCAGTTTTAGCCTTACTCTTTACCTCTTGTACTACTATTCCATTGCTTCGTATGGGAACAATGCTACATTTATGTATCCAAATTAAAGTTCTTTTTCAGTGTCTTCCTAATCTTTCTCTCTCAAAGACCTCCTAAAAAGTGTTGTGAGTTTTGAAGTCAGGAGCTGGATGCAAGTGCAACCTCTGCATCACTTTTCACAGCACTTTGCTGCTCCAGGAGCCCCTACCCACAGCTCCTTCTCACTATAGCCCACTCAAACCTGATGTCCAACTTCTTTGGCAGTTGTACAACATGACTCTCTCAAGCCTAGCTTACTTTCTTTTCCTAGGTATCTAACACTGTCCTTCTAGCCTGCACATCTCCCTTCACTTGTGTGGAGCTGGTATCCATGTGAACTACAATAAGTGGAAATTCCTCAGTATTCTTCAGGATAAACTTTGCTCTTTTAGTCACACAAATCTCTTGAAAATTTTTACATATGAAAGACAATCAGATGATTCAACTATGACTGTAAATTTTTTGTGTCACCTTCATTTAATGACTTTTTTATTTTCCTTTTTTTTGTTTCTTTCACTTTATGCTGCATTGTCATAAGCAGGAAGTTTCACTCACCTTGTCTCATTGTTTTCGTGTCTCTCAACTATAGACAAACCATAGGACTGTAATCTTCTGTGTATCTAGCTCCAAAGAGCCTAAGGAGGAAGGAAAGAAAAACAAAGTCAAGACATTGGCAATGTCACATCATTTCCTCTCTGAATTAGAAAACACCATTTTCCTGCCTTTGGAAAAAAAATTGTGTGGAGAAAAAAATTGGGAAATTCAAAATTCATAAATGTTATTGCTGCTTCAAAGGAAAAGACACCACCCCCACTCCTCCCACCACCCCCTGGTATTACACCTTGAGTGTACATACTTTAAATACAATTTCCACATGAAGGATTTTGAAATATTTTTTAAAAAAATGTATTTTATACCTTCAATATCTGGTCATTCTTTCAAAACCTGGAGTACTTTACATGTCTGGGCTATTAACCCTTTGCCATTACATTAAGACTGACAGAGGATGTCACTGGAGAGTTACTTAATGTTTTCTGTAGTCTCAGCAAATTTCCCCAAAAATCAACATTTATCAACAAGAATAATTCAGTTCCTCATAATTGTGTTTCATAGATCCTAAGAAATATTTTTACTTTATCCATGATAACACTGACAGTTTTTATTTTCACATTTCTTTGAGCAAGGAAAACTCTGTTTCCTGAGGTGATTGCAATACTGCGGAAGGGCACATGGCTGAGGCACCTGATAGAAGAGAGCTGCCACATACAGAAAGAGGATGAATTTTGGTGCAGAAGCAGCTGACTTAGCCAGAGACACCTAGAAATATCCCTGAAGAAATGTAACTGCCCCATAGCTACCTCTCTTCCCCATCAACTTTCTCCTGATGCTGTTAGTTAAGCTGAGGCAGATGTTTAACATATGATTTCCCTGCCCAGTTTGGAAAACCAGAGCTGCAGAAAAAGTGTCCAGCTGACAGTTTAGAACTTAAGACTAAATCTAGGATGTGGGAGGTGTCCTGCATCCTGGCTCCAAGAAGGAGAATTGTATCACGATATCTCAGATGAGTGTCCTCTTCAGGCAGGTGTATAATCCATAACTGTCTCTCATGTTCAAAGCAAGCTGTCCCTTCACCTTTTGGTAACCGATACTAGATATGCTTTGTACATACCTAGAGGATTAAGCTTGACGAGCAAGATAGAGTTTCCTAGTAAAGCTTGAAAATAAACTGTGAAGCCTTTGGCTGTAGCCTGAACACGACCTCTAAGCAGTTTGTGACGTGTAGAGCATGCTCATGGCTGAGGAGAGCTTGAACATATTGACTGGCAAAGACCTAGGTATTTATAGAGAAGGTGACATCTGAGAAACAATTCTGGGAATGACTCTACCTAGATGGTACAGTACGTGTCTAAAGGGACAGACAGATGCTTAACCAATCTTGAACGCATGGCTTCTTTGAAAGCCAGAAAGCAAGCCTGTGAATTCAGGCATTGTAAAGCTGGCGATTTCCAATCAGCAGCCTAAGGATTTCCACACAGGTGATAAACAGTCGACAAAGAATTGAGGAAAATATTGAGTAGGGATTTTTTGGACAGAAGGAGAAGGAATAAGATTCAGCAATAATCTGTCTGAATGAGGAAAAGTTCTACTGGATAGCTATAGCTTGTTTCTTTTATACACCCTTGAAGAATCATAAAAGAGATCCCAGGATGCCTAGTTGACACAGGAGAAATTCTCATTTTAGTGCTACATTTTGATGCAGAGACCATTTCTAGGCAGCAAAACATTATAAAAAAAGTACTCAATGGATATGAGATTGAAGCAGAGCTTTTTAATTATTTAGGCTGTCACATATAACGGCCAGTGGCCACTATTTGGAATGTTTCTAAATTTCATGAGCAGGGGCTGTACAATGCATTAATCTCAAAACTGGGAATAGAATCCCTCCTGGGCCTGTATTTGGCTGTAATACTTTAAACAGATATCTGTAATTTTGTAATCAAAGCCAAACCAAGATGAACTCTGACCAGAGGTATTCTGAGGTGGTTTCTATTTGCAACTTCTGAAAAGAGGCTTTCTGCCATAACATTCATTTTACTTTTCAGCTTGTGAAAGAATCAACAGATAAAAGGCAAAGACTGCCAAAGAAATGGGGTAAATATATTTACTGAGTAAATATTGTATTATTAAATGAAATGTGTCATACTTAGTTTCAGCACATGAAGCAAAACTGGCAGAACTGGACAGAGATCCTTTGATTTAACTGTGGGTTTTTTCACTTTTACAAGCACAGAATGTGGTTTTGTGTCTGTCAGAATTTTTAGATGGATATAACAAGCTATTCTTTGCTGTAGTGGAAAACACGGAAAAAGAATCCATTTTTATCTTTAGCAATCTGGGATGAAAAATTATAATATTCTAGCAGGTGAGTCTGGGAAGAACAGCAGTGATCTTATCTCTCCATTTGGCCCAAGAAAAGATCAAGTAGACCAAAACCATTCCTGGCATGTTTGTCTAACCTGTTCTTACAACCTGTCAGCAAGAGAAACTGCACCAGTTGCCAGGCGAGCTATTCCAGGGCTCAACTCTCCTTACCGTCAGAAAGTTCTTTCCACTGTCTAACCTAATTCTCCCTTCCTGTAATTTAAAAGCACTGTTTTTCTTCCTGTCCTCAGGGGATCTGGAGAACAGATTATTCTGTTCCTCTTTGCAAGAACCTTTTAATTGTGTCATGCCACGGTCCTGCTCCCCAGGCTGTCCACACCACGTGCTGGGTCACCTCCGGGATCCATTCTGGAGCGGAGCAATCAGGTGTGTCCTCAAACAACCTGTGGTTCATTTGTTAGATAGTCCAAGGACTGCACCAGTGAATCAGTCAAACACCCAACATCTCTTCCTATCTACTAAACCCGGTTCTTCAACTTATACTCACCCCATTGGACTTTGCACCCTTCTTTGTCCTCACACCGCGTCCTTCTGCCCACAATCTATACCCATATTGTCACTGTGTAGAAAAATATAAACGTGACACATGGTAAAGCAGCCACTCTTCATATCTAAGACAAGCTGAAAAAGTATTTCCTCTTAAAGAATACCAAAAGTTTCAGGCATAAAGGTAGGCCACATGGGGGCAGGAGGAGATCTAGGCCTTGTGGTAGGGCACCTCAGGCTATCCTAGGCTGAGGTGAGAAAGGGCATGCGAGGAAAGAAAAGGACTGTAAGAATATCCCTAGCTGCTGACAGGGATGTGGCAGGGCAGCCACTGCTGTGAGCCTCGGGTGGGAAGAGTGTGATAGACTTTGTGCAGCTCATGAGAGGCCAGTGAATTAGTTTGTGCAGAAGTCCATGGGGTAAGTATCAAGCCAGGCTTTACTCCAAGTGCTGCAGTGTGTGGACACAATCAGTTCACATTACAGGGAGCAAACAAAAACATAAGCCAATTGTTAGAAATTAGGAATGGAATAGAGAATTTCAAAAAGAGAGCATGATGTGCTACTGTATAAATTCACAAAAAACAGAAAAGTTGTGCATAGTACTGCAATTGCCCAAATACAAGATTCAGACAAAGGGAGGGGTATGGAAGAGCTTATTTGTGAAGAATGACTAAAGAAATGGGGACTGTCAGGTCTGGGAAAGCAATGACTGGAGGGGATATGGAAAAGGGCTATACAGCCTACAGTGATGTTAAGGAGGCAATAAGGATTGATTGTTTAGCTGAAGCAAGAAGAAGGGAGGCACAAAACCAAGTAAGAAGCTCATTCACTTGGGGTGCAGTTAAGCAGTGGAGCTCCTTGGCCTAGGATGCTGTATGTGCCAAAATTCAAGAGGAGAAACAGAAAAATTCAAGAAAGGGAAATCCCCTGAGCTCAGGAAGTCCCTTAATCACAAGTAGTTGGAGGTAGGTGCCATTTTACTAGCTGCTTACCCTGTTCTTATGCTCTTATCTTAGCATCTGCTTTTCGTATCTGTCTTTGGGGCCAGGTGGGCTTTTTGTTGGACGCAGCACAACCACTCCAATGTAGGAACACTATGGATGTAAGCCATTCTAGGCCAGCTGATGGCCTAGAATGGCTCCTTTCCAAGAAGGAGATCAGAAAGAGATCAGAAAGGCCATAGGGACACTGACATGAGGTTCTTGCTCCAACCTTTGGCTCTTCCTACCACCCACCCAAGCCTTCCACCCTCCTGCCCTCAACATCACCAGCTGTGCCATCAGCAGCACACTCTGCTGCTAGCAGCTGACATGCCATGCTGCTATTTCTTCTTGCTCAGCAAAGGCAGTATTCATCTGTAGGTTCCCTCATTCTTTTGACTGGCAGGTTTTTGTGGTCCCTCATCTTTTTCAGAGATATTCTTAGGATTTCCCATGCCTGAAAAGAGATATTTTCCAACATCCTCCTAAGGACAGAGGACAAGATTTTCATATCACTATATTATTTCTTGTACACAAAGACTAAACCTATGCTGTTAGTAGAATGGTGCAAGGCCTGCTTTCTGGAGCTGAGGGCAGATGGCACAGCATGGCTCACATCCATACATCTAGCCTCTTTCCTTGCGAAACAGGTTAGCCACATCCAAAATGTCTATCGGGAATTATTCCTGACCTATATAGTCACCTTGCACTGTGCTCAGCTACTGCCTGGGGGAATGCTAGTTGACATAGACCAAAGGTGTGTTAACAATTTAACCATATAGACAATTGCATGGCAGAGCTTGGGCCTTCTCTGTGGCACTACCATGGCAGTATTTTAAAGTTGGAACTGGGTTTTAGAAAAGTATTCTTAAGTCTGATAATGATTCACTAGGGAGTGCCAGATACTTACGAGAAACCTGCAGAGATGTCCCATTATTGATAATTTGGTAGAAACAGTCACTCCGGATGAGAATTTTCTCCTTGGCCATGGGTAGTCAATAGTTCACATCTGTTCTATATAGGATCTTAGGTCATGTTCAATCTTGTACTCTAGGGCCATCTTCTAGTAATGTAATGATTTAGCTAATGCTTGGTCCATTCTCCACCTCATCCTTCTTTCAGGGGAAAAAATACGTGAAAAATTGTGTCTGCTTAATAAGACTTCAATGATGGTTTTAGGTTTTGGTGTAATTTTTTTATGCCTTTGCTGATCTCTATAAATAATAGAAATGGCAGCACAGAGAACTGTATTTTGAACTTCAAGAAGGGAAAGTGTGTGTTAACTCATTAAATAGCTAACCAATGAATTTCCAAGTCTCCATGTGCATTATTTTACAATTGTACTCTAAGCAATATTAAAAATGTGATCCAAAAGAAGACATGCTGAGATTTGTTTTCCAATTATCTTGTAGCAAGGAGTTCCACAAATGAAGTGATTTTTAGGGAGAAAATATTTCTGTTATTATTTTAAATGTATTAATCTTTTCACTATTTTCAGTAAGGATAAATAGATGTTTGAAGTTACATATATCTATAACAATAATTATTGCACACAGTTAATGTATAATGTCCAAGCTGAATCTTACCCTTTTTAGATGCTCCACAAGTGCCTCTTTTAAGTCCTTAATAATTTTCATTGCTTGTATAATGTTCTCATTTAAGTAATTAGTCTATCTAGAAGAAGCATTATATGCTTTAAAATATATATAGGTGAAATGTGCTTTGGTATTAAAAGGTTTCTTAACAAAAATAAAAATTTCAGTAATAACTATTTAACGAGAAAGTTTGGTCTAAGCATTGTACATGTTAGCTGTTCTTAAATCACTACAGAAATGGGTTTGGATTGCAGCTTTTCCTTTCAATTTAAGTTGGTGAGCAACCAAATTATAATCAACATCAATAAAGTATACAGGCTAGAACAGTAAAAAATAATGTTGAAACAAAATAGTTCATGTCAGTTGAAACAGGGAGATAGATTCCCAGGTGGCTCATAAAGAAAAGGAAAATAGCCATAATGAACAGTACATTGAATCCAACCCACTAGTCCTTCCCGAGGCAAATCTTCCCTTGACTTCAAGGCATGTTGTTTGTGTAAAAAGTTGACTGGGGCTCTGGTGTGGGAGATCTTGCTTATTTCTAAATAAAATCCTTCAAACTTCACAAGCCCTTTAACTCTGTGTGTGTTCATGTGGCTGCTCCCAGTGACTGAGGCTTGTCCATTAAGAGCTGTGACTTATTTCATTCTCATGTTTTCTTCTTGGGAATATTTATTCTGCCTTATTTTAATGTGGAGTTCAAAGCAAACAGGAAAATGTCCCAAAATTCAGAATCACAGCAAGATCTTATTTCACACTGGATATCATTTTGTTCTATGTCCTCCCACTGGGCTGGATTACTGGGTGGCGATGAAAAATTGGGCCCCTAGCGAATAAAGACATTCAACTCCTCATCTTTAATTTCCTTTTGAAAATCTCTTTTTAAAACATAGGGAAAGCATAATTTTTTGTTATTATGTTTTAAAATATGTTTGAGCCTGAAACAGATGTAAGACAAAATCTAAATAAGTGTGTGTAAATAGCTACACATTAGGCACAGAAGAAATAACGTAAACTTCTACCTCACCTAATCTTAGCAGAAGTCCAGGTACTGCCTTTCCAAGGTTTACTGCTCAGGAATGTTTGTGGAGCTACTTAAAATGCCTTCCTGACACTGAGACACAAAACCTAGGTAGGATTCATCTGACTGAATGCATGCATTTTCAGTGGAAATCTCTACATCAGAGCTAGTTATTCAAATTCCCTTTATAGCCTCTTTTTGTTCCCTTTACAGTAGAGAGAAACAGGCACTTTTCAGGATTAATCTCATCCTAATACAGGTTTCTAAAATGGGTGATATGAATCCAGTCCCCAAAGTGTCTGTTGAGACTAAAGCAATCTTAGACAGGCTACCTGAGGTTCAGATGTTTACACTGTAGACAACTAAAGTTAAATGAGTTGTATCTTATATAAAGTGTTTAAGTTCAGAAGGAATAGTTGGGCAATTTAATATATTAAATTGAGCAAAAATCTCTGACTGAAGAATAGCTTTTGTTTGGCTAAAGCACATCTTTCTGAAATGCAGCCAATATTAGTATGAAGAGAAGGAGAATGCACTACTTTGTAGCTGTTTTTTCTGAGTAATCTCCCTCACTGCTGAAAAATGTGCCTTATTTCCAAACTAAACCTGTCTAGTTTTAGCTTGTACCCATTGATTTTCTTTAGGCCTTTTTTCTTTGGTTTAAAGGTCCTCTCAGTGTTCAGCGTTTTTCCTAATGAATGTACATGCATGCATAATCAAGCCACCTTTAAATCTACTATAATCTAAACAGATTGAGTATTTCCAGTGCCCCAGTGTAAGGCATTTTCTCCATCCTGAAATGATTTTTAAGGTCCTTTCTGCATCCTTTCCAATTTTTCAACTTTTTTTTTTACCAAATATGGACACCAGATGTGTATGTAATATTCTAGTATCAATCTCATCAATACTACATACAGAGGTAAAATCATCACCCTGCTTGTATTTGTTACTTAGTTAATGCAATAAAGGGTTCATATATGGGTGGGGTTTTTTTCAGAATTACATTAGGAACTTCTGCTCTGTTGCTTGTCTCTTAAAATCTATTTTAGAACAGCTTCAGAAGTTCGGCTGTATTAAACTGGTTCGCTGAAATTGTCTCACCTGGCTAAATAAGTCAGCTAATTTTGTGTACCATTATATGCTCTTCCACCAGTTTTTGTGTCATTCACAACAGTCTTCTGCCAATATTTTAGGAATATTTTACATTGGATGTGGTCACCCTTCAGGCAATCCTTGAGAGCTGACACTAGAGGTAAAAGTGTGCCCTGTGGCGGGCTACCTTTGGAAACTGTCAGCCAGTTCTTAATCATATCAATTTATTCCTTTATCAGCTTTTCCATTATTTTGGCTGGCATTGATGTCCAGTAACTTGCCTAATTTAAGCTTTTTGGATATTGGCACAGCATTTGTACTCTTCTAGTCTTCTGGAATTTCTCCAGTATTTCAAGATTTATTCAAAAGTAACATTAGTGATCCGGCTGCCTCCTTGGGAAGCTGAGGACTTCTGGATTCAAGCTATCTGGCCTACTGATTTAGAAATATTTAACAGTTTTTGTCTAAAATCCTTCTTGGTAACTGAAGGACTGGAAAGATCTTAATCATCCTCATGTGAAGTGATTAAATGATTCTGTTTTTCTCCGAGTATTAAAAGGCAATATTTACTGAACATTTATCCTTTTTCTCTATCTTTATTAACAGATTTAACATCCTTATCTAATGACAAGATTATATCACTTCTAGCATATTTTTTCTCTTTTTAATAGAAGTTAAAAAGTTCTTTCTTTTTTCCTTAAAAACAGCAATTATTTCCCCATGCTTTTAGGTTCTCATATTAATTCTTTTGTTCAGAATTTCTCATTCATACTGCTAATTAAATCTGCCATTTCTGTCTGTTTTCACGTATTATACATTGCTTTTATATTCCCAATTTCCACAAAATGAGGTTGGGCTTTTAGCCAAAGTTTGTTCTTTCTTGATTGTGAAATCATGGGGTTTTAGCCATCTAATAAACTCTTCTAAAAGAACTGCTAAGTTTCATTCAAAGTTCTCTGCTTACATTTCACTTTCCAGGAATTTTGCTCATAACATTCCTCACCTTTAGGAAATGATGTCTTTTTAAAGCACAAACTATGTGACTAATTGGGAATTTTCTTTGTTTATCTTCTTAGAAGAGGGCAGATCATGCTTGCTTGTCTCCAGGCTGCCACCATCCTTTGGTCTAGAGAGGCCATCTTTGGTCTAGAGAGTAATTCACCTAGCATTAAAAGACTGTATTTAACATTACAAAGAGCAAAATTGTCATAGGCAACATCTTTAGATGAATGACTATGTATTTAATGTTTAAGATTCTGGTGTTTTATTGCTGTTTGAACTGAACTTCCAACCTTCTTCTTCCAAGCTGAAGCTTCCACATAGCAAGATAAAGAATTTATTTTGTTGGGATGTGTAAGATATGTTAGAAACAACAACTAAAATGATTGGGTTTTTTGTCATCTGTATTTTAACAGACCACATCCTGAACAGATATTGCACAAACCAAACTGTTTTGTTCATTTAGCCATGTATATTTAGGCAAACAGAATTATAATAATCTTTTATGCCTGATAAAGTGATAAGCTCTCTTAAAAACAACTAGAGCTGCAGTGAACTTTGGAAAACAAGCCCCCTAAAGCTTGTAAGTTTTATTGCCATTTTCCAGGTGGGCTCATAAGGAAAAGGGAGGTCCTAAAATGATGGAAGTAGCCAAAGCACACTCAAGGGTAATTCAGAAACCCGAAAGCACAGCAGCCAATACAAATGTCATGCTACGGTGAAGATACAAGCCAGAACAACAGTCTTGCATCGCTTCAAAATATGAAATGTTAACTTTCAGTAGGTGCATCTTGGAGGAGACATGTCAAGCAGAGCAAGTGCCTAAGAGACAGAGGTAGAGAGAATGCTAAAGGAGAAGGAAAGTGTATTATTATTCCAAATTCAGGCCAGATTGTGGATCTGCTATCAGTTGTGTAAGACAAGATGTGTTAATAAAAGGCATTTTTTTGATTTATATAATGAAGCAATGATTTTCCCTTCCCACCCTCCATCTGAGAAGGAAGATAGTGGCTACAAGAAATTGCAAAGAGGTTATTACAGCAAGACATTCAGACATCCTCCCACAGCTGCTAAATGACTTGATGAGTCCTGACTCATGTTTCCACCTCTTCCTGAGTGTGAATTGCTGTGGATAACCAGAATCCAGCTAGTGCTTAAATCCCAAACCCAAGTGTAGGTGTCCCACATAGGAACTGAAGTGCAGGTGTGCCTTACCGTTCTGTGTGCACTATATCCACTAGTAGTCCAGAAAACAAACTGGAGACTGTGCTATCTTCTTTCTGCTGAACTGCTTGTGCAATCCTCATTTTCATAATGTCTGACTGCTACCCTGTCATTAATGTCAGGTACTTATTTCCCATGAAAGATCCCAACATTATGGGCAAATACCCGAAGTGTGGAGGGGTGGGGCAATTTATTCAGGGCTACATAGGAAATCTGTGGTTGAACAGAAATTGAGTCTCCTGAGTCCTGATTTCTTATGTACAAGGGGTAGTACATAGAGCAAGTTTTAGCAAACATGGCAAGTTGTGCTGCCCTGCTCCAATTTTGTGACTAAACATACACAATTAGATCTAACGCTTCCTGGCTGTGGCAGGTCCCATATGCAGAGCATCCTAGGACATTTCTGAAGGACTGCACCTATTGTAGGTACTTGGTAGTTCTGCAAACAGCCTTGCTCCTTGCTCAGGAGAGGAGCAGAGTGGAAAGATGGTGGTTTAGATTAATTTAATACTTCCAGAGCATGAGGCCCATGAAGCACAGGGTCTGATACCATCACCATGTTCATATGTGTATACATCTCCTAAGGGAGTCCCTTACAGAGCAAGAAGAGAAAGAACTGAAAGATTCTATAAAAATGTGCAAAAAACTCAACAGAGAAGACTCGGTTTCTGAAAGAAAATATTTAACAACATTTTTCCTGAAAAGTTCCAGTTTTCATGTACTCTGTTTTATTACGAGCTCTAGAAGAGAGTGACCAGGAAGAGAAGATAAACTGCAAAATCTGTTGTAGAGCTTAGGAGGGAGGGGCACAAGAAAGTCACTGCACTTTGACGTGTTTTTATGGTTCCCTCTAAGAGATTTTTGTGTGTAAATAATGTAGCTGAGATCACCCAGAGTAAAGTAAACCTTTTCCTTTAGATGCTCTGATTTCCTTCAAGAGTTATTTGTGTATGCATGTGTGTGTGTGTTCCTGTATAGCTGAGAATAGTCAGTGAATTCAAACACTTTCAGACACATTGAAACAATACTTGAGAATTAGTCCTGAGCCCCCCAGAGTGTTTAGTGCTTTACAAAACAGAGGAAATCCTAACTGCTACTTCTAGAGCATTTTGTCATATTGTCTAAATTACAGAAATGGAGAAATCCAGCTGCTTTAGGGCCTGGAGTAAGGAGGTACAACTTTGTTATCATCATAGAGATATTCCCCATCTATGTCAGATGAGGATCAGATACAAAGACGTCACTTTTTAAATTGATGGGTTTTACTTTTGCTCCAGTGTCTTACTCTGACTCAGTCAACTATAATAAAAGAGGAAAACCACAAATATGATATTCGGAAGAGATGCTATTGCTGTTCCACTGATCTGATTGGGCAGGGCTGTTTCAGCACACAGCCTCAGTTATATCAACGTCTGCAAAATCCAGAAGGTATTTGGCATCTCTCAATGAGTGGCAAAGAGGCATTGCTTCCTTGTGATCACTTCAGTCCACAAGCCGCACTCTAATGAGCCAACACAAACTTTTAGAAACATTGACAGTTCTACATAACTCTTTCTTGACCTCTACAGAGTATTTGACACCACTAAGGGTTTGGCAATAAATAATCAAGGGGTGATTCTTATGAAATTATGTTCCCCCAACCCAACCTATCTTTAATCTGAGAGTAAACTGCCATTTCCGTTAACGTTAGTCACAAACTTTGAGGGTAGACCTGCATTTTGTATTTCCATAACTGACTTTCCTGAGTCAGCTTCCAAACTAATGCAGTCTATGCTTGTTTGCAATGGGGCTAAGCGCTTGCTTGGATTAGTGTTGATTAGGTCTGTTGATCTGAGGTTAGACCACAATTCTTTCATAAATGGAAATATTCTTGGTTGTCTTTCCCCATGCACAGAGGGCACTTGTTTGAAAAAGGATTTGCTGGGTGGGTGGAGAACCTGCCATTCACTACTCTCAGACAGAACTGTCCCTGTTTGCCATCATCCCTTCTTCAAGTCAGTGCTGTCAGTTACATTAGTTATTTCCTGAGCACTACTTTTATCCAATAAAAAAACCCAAATAAACTAATGAGAAGCATGTTAAGCAATCTCTCTCTGTTCCTTTCAGTAAGGCATAATGGAACAACTGTGTAAATAAAACTGTCATTTTTATAGACCTCAAGCCAACATAGCTCTCAAATGCACCAGATTCTGTGGGATGTGGTTCCACACTGCAGTGGGTGCAGCCTGTCCTATTGCATGACCAACACAATGTGTGTTTTCTTGACCAGAGAAGGAGAGACTCACCCAAGGGCATTAGCACCTGCTCTGGGAACCCGACAGCATGATTTTCTAGTCTCTGTCAGTTGTGGTGACTACTGCTTGTATTTCCAGGCATTTCAAAGCCGTATTCTTGAGCAAGGTCTTATACCATACCTTAGAACAACATTTTTCCTTTTTCAAATAAATTATAGGTTTCACAAGCTCATTTGCAGTGGGCAGGGAACTGCCTCACCCAGTGGTAAGGCAAACCATAGCCACTGAATATCTTTGATATCAAGGATGAATATGGCATGTTTTTGGCTTTGGCTCATCATCTTTCTAAACTGGATATTAAAGGGCAGTTTCCATCATGTACCACACATAGGACTGAAAAGTTTGAACTTGGTGCATCAGCAAACATTCATATGGGAAAAGAAATGGATAAATTGTCATCTCCTCTAATGACTGACTAGTCTAACACAAGTGTCTTTGAAATATAATGAAAGATACATGTATGAAGTATTTTTGGTTGCACATGACAGAGCCTTTTGAAAATGTTTTTCTTCTCAGACTCAGACAGTATCCTTTGAATAAATTTTATAAGTAAAAGCTATACTGACTTCATTATGGAAACACTGATAGTCTGCAGCTGGATGCTTTTGGTGAACAAAGCATTAACTGCTTTGGCACATATTAGCTGGATTGGGAGCTGTGAGATATGTTATCCAATCAATGACTTGCATCTGGTCAACTGACATCTTATCCAACAGTGCTATACGTGAGCTAATAAACAAAGTATTATCTTTATACTTGTCATTCACTGCTATTAACAGTAATGAATTAATTAATTGATCCCTGATTAGCTGATTTGTGATCACTTTGTGGTAGGCAATGAAGGTAAAAATCAGAACTTAAATGGTTACCATATCATTTCATGCTTATTTTTGTATTATCATTTGGCAGAATGTTATGTACCAATTTGAAACAGCTGGTCCAAGTGAGTTAAACCAGTTTAATATCCGGGATATATCACCAAGGGGATTACTTATTAAATTATAGGAAGTGATCTTAGATTTCAATAGTGGTTTATTATTCAAAATTGTTTGCCTTACAACAAATTGTAGTTTTTGACCTCAGAGTTTGTATCTTTCATTTTAATATTGTGGTAGTTTATTAGAATCATAAATATTAAGATATAAAAGTTTATTATCCCAAAATTTCAACAGAGACTCATTGGAAACTATTATTCCCAAATGCCTTTTTGATGACAGTAAAATGTACTGTAGGTTAAGTGAAAACTTTTATTCAACAGTTCAGCTACAATGCTATTTCTCTCTGTTACATAAAAAAGACCACACCATTTCATTAGAACCAAATTGTGTCATTCTATCATCCATGTAATGTAAGTTTGCTGCTATTTTTAAAACAGTAGGCCCAGATTCTCACTTCCTAGTAAGTTATGTCCATCAGTTTTGATGTAATTGCTCCTGATTTACACTGGTTTGAGTGAGATCGCTAACAAATTACGATCTTGTTCAGTCACAGAGAGAAAATATCGCTTCTAGTTTCCCCACAAAACTTGCATAACTTTTTTCTGAATATGTCTTTGGACAGATAGAAAGGTAAGGCATAATGTAGACCTGAATGTAGACTGACAAAGCAAGCTAGACAGAAAGGTATTGTCTAAACCTGAGATATGAGTAATCTTTTGTGGACCTCGTCATTCCTGTAGCCAGTCCCATATTTCGGTGTTCACTCTTGGAGAGCAGCGAGAGCAGCTGTACTGTATTCATTTACTTTGTGCTGAGTGGACTGCAGAACAATTTCTCAGTGGATCAGGATAAAAAATATTGAATAGATTTGGCTTAAGTCTTTCCTGCCTGCTCTGTGACTTGTTAGTCTCCCTACACAGGTTTCATCTGACTGGCTGGAGATATCTATAACATACGGGGTTTTTTTTCCTTTCTCAAGTAGTGACCCTAAGCTCCCTTTTCATCAATGAGAAAAACAGACATTTCTGGGATATGAGTCAGCTCACAGTCGTTTAAAATAGGCCAGATGAATTGTGTTCCGAAATTGTTGACTTATTTTCATGGGCGATGAAGGCAATCTATGGTGACTAACTCACATATAGTTATCTACAATGTTGACATTAAAATTATGTAAGCTGTATCCCACTGCAAGACCATAGTCTATCTAGTCGGGTGAGAAAATTGCAAACTAACTCCTTTCTCAACTGTCAGGATATGATCTCAAGACTGAAAGCGATTTAGCACTTTAGCACAGAACTTAATCTAATGTGATAAGCTCAGCCAAGTTATTCTCCTCCCAGAACGTAGGACAGTCTCTCTGTATGGTGCTGCTCTACACTGTGTAGATGCATGGACGACACTGTGGGCCACTGCCTAGTGGGCTCACACTGGTAATATTTATCCAGCAGCAGTCCTGTCGCAAAAGTCAATCTATAGCATTTGGTGGTTGGAGATGCCATATTCCAGAGAGAAAATAACATAACTATCCTGAGATTGTATAGACGGTAAGGTTGGATTGTGACTTCCTCTGCAATGAATAAACAGGCAATATTAAGCTGTCCAGTTCGTGGAGACAATTCCTGTCCCTAACTGTAAAAAAAATTACAGTGATTCATAGCGCATGTTTTGGCACAAAGTGTGATGAGTGATGCAGCTGCACACAAGTTATCATTTCTTCTCCAGCCTCCCTCTACCTCCTTGGTGAAGAGATGCAAAGAACTAGACATGTCTCCATACTTACTCTTTTTCAAGTGGAATTTCTCTTCCTTTGAGTAGGCATAGCAAAACTCAGTCCGGCCTTTGCTATTCTGCTCTGAGTACAAAACAGTTCCACTGAGCACTGTTTTATGTATGCTGAAACTATGATTTTGATGCCTTTCTGGTAACAGCAGACTAAAGGTTTGTCTTGCCTTTTTAGCCAAGTATCACAGCAATAACTGTGATATTAATACGGGCAAGAAGTTGGGAGTGACTCTGCTTTTTATCTGTGAAGTTGCACAGAGCAGAGCAAGTGGAACAACTCCTTTGCTTATATTTTTAAAAGGTCAGATTCCAGGCCTGTTATTCATGGTTTATACTACTGAATAGAATCATCTTCTGTATGAAATCTGAGCGATATTTGCATATAACATTGCATGCTAGCTGGGGCCCAAACCCCCTTCTGTCCATAGCCTTTTGCATTTGAAATGGTTTGTGCTTTAGACTTGGGCTAACTGGCTGGAACTATGGGGCTAATATTGGGATTTCTTTTCCATGTGGAAAAGAGCTAACTATTCACTCCCACAGAAGGTTAAGGACAGGCATTAAAAGGCTGGACATCTAGTGCCCACCTGTAAGTCCCCAAACTGGCTTGGCACAGACAAATTCTCTAGTCATTCACCAGGAAAGCATCAGAGAGTAGCCCAGTTCACTGCAGAAAGGAGATTTATGGGAAGTATGACCTTAGGTGTCTGTAATAACACTTAAGTAACTACAGCACTTGGGAGGACACTGTTATTTTCCTTACAGCTTTATGGCTAGAGAAGGATGACCTGTATACACCAATACTGGTGTCAGTCTTCTGTAATTCTGTCATGAAAACATATCCTCTGTGTGAATTTACCTAAGAATCCTTTTCTTCTAACAAATAAGAAACTTCTGACTTTTTTTACTTGCTTTGGTGAATTGTTTTAAGCATGATTTCCGTTCTTTTATCCTCATGGTAACCCTCAAAAATATTTCTATTTCTGCCTGTCCATATCTTCCAATGCCTCAACCTGTGATTCATTGTCTGGGAGATCTGCTGGGAATACTGAGTCAGGTTTTCTTCTCCTTTAAGCCAGGATGACTTGCACTGCTACTGGATGTACTACTAGCACATATGGTAATAACACCTGCTCCAAATTCTGAAGTTCCCTGAAACAGCTCTGGCTTGGACTTTGAACTGCCTCTCAACTAATCCCTTCTTTTAAAGAGGTAAGGAAGAAGACGACAGTGGTTCTTTGATGTTTTTAAACAGTACCACTGCTAGTTATTTTCTGGCGATTACAGAAGCAGGTTTTTTTGTAGTGGATCCATAGTTTTAAAATATTTTGAGCATGGCTTTGTAGTGAATTTGAGCTCTGAATGTGTATTTCCATCATCAAACTATTAAATGTAATTGATCTTTATTGTTACGTTTTTCTTTTTTTTTTCCTGATTTTCATAATGTTTTAATAAAAAACCTGATGTATATTATTACCAAAATATGAGTAAAGATGAGGATATTAGAAGAAACAGCAGAACAGAACATACAATGAATGTAAGGCAATGTGGAAAATTATCAGAATACGTTTTCCATTAGTTAAATGGCAATTATACTTTTATGCGTGAATGTGTATAGATGGCAGTAAGGACTTCAAAAGATGATATTTCTGACAGCCAGCACTGCAAACTTAAGCTGAAACATGAGAGACAAGCTTTGTTCTTTCTCCTCACCCTTTCATCATAAAAATTAATAGAAAAGTTCAGTAATCAGAATATCGCTGGCATCTTTGATGACACATGAAGCAGAATGGAATCCATCTTGCTCCCCCATAGATTCATTGTCTTTCTGCTGCTGACAACAGAAAATAGTTTATCTTGGTGAAACAAGCAGATGTGATCTGAAGATATAGCTAAGGCAGGATATGCCGCATATCAGATTTGTGTTGCTATTTTTCCGATGTCAAATGTACCTTGAAAAATTATGTTTTCCCCCTAAAACCAAGAAATTAAATCACCAAAATTTTGGTCTAGCCATTTGTTTCAGAACAGTCCAAGTGTTCCGGTATGTAAAGGAAGTTAAAGAAGATTTCAGTATAATTTGTCAATCCTTTCTCACTTTTAAGAGCTGTTAAAATTGAAAAAACCATCCATCTTTTCTTATGCATTGTATTTGGAAATTTACAACCTGAGAGTGTCATGCCATACATACTGCAAATGACTGAAAAAAAAAAAATGCTACAAAATCTAATAAGCAGAAGAAAACCATCCATCCAGGTATTCCCAGAACAGTCTCATTGGCTGTTGATGGCTTTCACAGGAAATAATATGGCAGAAACCTCACAAAAAAAAAGAATGATATGGAATCTGGCAGTTTTTCCCAAATAAGAAATTGTCAAAGCATCAGGCAGAGTGTTTGACCAAATCGTCATGGAAACAGATGACGTATAATATCTTCATATAAAAAATGAAAGTGACATCTGCTTCTCTGCTGTATACCTTCTGCAAAGAGGAATGCAATTGGATGGGCACATTAGTTGCAGTCTGTGTGACAAATGCCATTTTGTCCATCGTCAGATTGTGAAGCAGGGCAAAAAGTAGGAGCCCTTGCTGTCTGAAGAACCAGCTGAGATCTGTAACAGATTCATAGCCATTGAATGGCAGCCACAGATGGAATCACATCTCACATGCTTACCAGTGAGAGGAGCCTGATAATTTTCTGCAGGCTTTCCCATCCTCCCCGCTACTTGGCTTGCAAGATGCAATGAACTCTTTCTTCTTGTCAAGTGTGCAATTGCCTCCTTTGCAAAGGACATGAAATAAAGCATTGCTATGTTGTTTGAACTTCTTAAAGCAGTAAAAAGATAGCAAACTTCACAATAACTAAGGATGGGCATTCTGGCCTTGATTCAACAGTGCACTTAAATATGTGCTCAACATCATCCCCATTAAGCAGAGCACTTAAGCACATTCTTAATTTTTAACATATGTATAAGTGCTTTTCGGAGTAACGATAGATTTAAGCACATGCTTGTGTGTCATACTGGATTGGGGCTAAAATCAGCACATATTTGTTCTTTCCAACAAATCAAAGCATCTGTTTCGAAAATAACAATGGGTCCTTCATAGCAAACAGCTGTCCTCATCTACAAAGTGTTTCAACCCAAGGCATGACTTCATGACTTGATGTGCATAATAAGAGAAATGCTATTTAAGATGGACTCAAATTTGCAGAAAAGGTATTGGTCCTTTCTGAAGATGAAACCTGAAAAACAGGCCGTTACATCTTTTGTGTCTGTAAATCTTTCTTTGTAATAAGAATAGAAATATATGGATCTAAGTGCATGCTTAGGGAGAAAAAGAGGAAAATGTCACAGTTTGGATTTCATGTCTCTTCAGTGCTGTATTTAGAACAGCTAGAATTTCAGTTTGCTAAAACATTTCCAAAGCTATGGCTATTTTCATTTTTCCATGGGCAAAGGTTTACATATTTTTAGTGTTAATTCACTTTAATAAATAGGCACCTTTAAAAAGCTGTACAATAGAGAGAATAATAGTTGTAATGCAAATCATCTAGGGATTAAGGACTAATAATATAACACTACTCATCCCAAAGGATCCCTAAACACTGGAATGACTTTATAAAAAGATATCAGTCCTCAATCACTCACTCTTTTTGGGGTAAACCACAGTAATGATTTATCAAGGCATAGCATTACATTTAAGAACAGAAGGAGAAGCATGTTATCTTTGACTACAACAAAAGAGAGAATTTTACGTACTGTAGACAGAATAATTACCCAAATTGGAATTGGCCAGGGCAGAGGAAAAAAATGGAGGAGGTGAACAGAAGGTCAAAATGAAGAGATGGGTGATTTCTAGAGAGCCATTTGTCACCTAAAGGGGAAAGGAGGAGGGGAGAGAGAAGCAGAGAAGAATTATGATTCTCTGTGGAAA
>NW_008824618.1:210827-257753 GCF_000699105.1 Pygoscelis adeliae
TTCAACATTGTTGTTTGGTAATATAAGGTTGTGGGGAGCTTGACAGAGAGCCAGAAATAAGTTTCTTTTACCCAGAGAGACAAGACAGATATATCTGGGAAAGAGGCTTGGGAGCCCTGTAACATGCTGAACTTGAGCCAAATATCGTTGGAAAGGACCTGGGAGAAAAGAGAAACTCCAGGCACTGCACTGGCTTTCTTTGTTGGAAAGATCAGATCTTTTGTATGCCATTTGAGATGTTATTATATATATGAGTGAGCATGTGTGTGTGTGGGTAGGGGGTTTATTTTGCTTTTACAGGAGCAGCACTTTACCAGAAGTGAGTTCATCTGAGTCTTTTGCTATGTCCAGACTTTGGGGTCAGCATAAATTTCTCTGTAAGCAGATCAGGCCATGTATTTGTTTGGCATCTCAGAGCACAGTGGCATCGCGATGTTGACTGAAGACTATTGCTGCTACTGAATGGTTATTTACTATCCATAATCATGTATGTTTTTGACATCTCTTGCATCCTACCTAACAGGGTATTGCAGAGCAAAGACAATTCTGTTGAAATCTAAAGGTCACAGCTATACTGTTAGAAGATTAAGTAGAAGGATTTCTCTGGACAGAAAGATCTGGGTTTAAGTCTCTACTAAGGTCACTGGTTATGATTCAGAAAGTAAAAGTCCTATAACAATTATTCTGTGGATTCATTGCTACTGCACAAATCTAAAAGGGAGAAATGGAAAATCTGAATGTTATGCCAATTGCATACCTTGCAATCATGGCTATGTAGATCATCTGTGAGTCCTTATTTACTGAAGATGGATCATTTATTGTTCTAAGTAGAGTAGGAATTTGGAAATCTAAGTTTTGCGAATTCTTCCATTCCAAAATATGCTTTCATTTCAATCCGTTTGAAAGCAGCCATAACAAAAATGGTTTAAGTCGGTTGAAATGTTGTGTTTTGATAACACAGAGATATTTTGCTTCAACTTTTTTATTACATCAGATAACATCCATTTAGAAATGAAAAATCATTTAAAATGAAACATTCCTTTCTGTTTGTTATCCAAATTCTTCCTATTTTTTTTTCTCTAAACGTAAATGAACCAGCTAGATATGGGCAAATATAAAGTCAGATTTTAATGAAAATTCACATTCTGACACAAAAATGGGACTTCGGTACAAGAAAAAGAACATCCCTTTTACTTAGCATGAGGAAACCTTGTTTCCTTTGTGTCCTTGGAAGGACAGAAGGAAAGTAAAGCCTACCAGGACTCTGAGGTATCTGTACAAGTCTGTGGACATGAGTACTGAAGAAGCTTGAAATTAAATTCTCTACCCTTAGAAGAATTATCTTATTTCCTTAGCTGACAGTCATTTAAAAAAAACCCAAACAAACGTTTTTCCTAACAGCTTTAGCCTTAAGCATATGTACATGCAAACATGTAATAGATGCTCTGGTTATTGTCACCTACTTCTAATTTTCATCACAGGACTGTGTATCTATGGCCTCTTTCGTTTCTTTGCTCCTTTGCTTCT
This sequence comes from Pygoscelis adeliae, assembly GCF_000699105.1. Classification (NCBI taxonomy): domain Eukaryota; kingdom Metazoa; phylum Chordata; class Aves; order Sphenisciformes; family Spheniscidae; genus Pygoscelis; species Pygoscelis adeliae. The sequence goes on from NW_008824618.1 coordinate 212,355, forward strand.
TGTTTTGTGTACCATCTCTGTTTTACACACAGCAGCAATCAGTTTTTCTAATCTCTATCCTTATGCATGCTATTAATCCAAAGTGAACCCCTTTTACTTCCAGTATGGCATTGCATGTACTTATAATTTGGGTGATTATTGTTTCAGCTGTTTGGCTCCATTGATATGCTTCTGAATAAAGGGCTGTTCTTACACCTACCAGTTTTGATGAGGCTTCCCCTGACCTCCAGCATAGCTTTATAAATAGCTATACCTATCTATCTTACACTTAAAATGCAGGAAAAGAATGTTGCATTAAAGAAACAAAGAGGCCACTGGGTTGGACAGGTTGGTTGTAAAAATGTTTTAAAATTATTTCAGTGAAGATACCTCCTTAATCTGATTATCTTCAAGCTAAAGAAATATTTTTTAAGGTTACAGCTACTCCGACTAAACCATTTTGCAGGTCTCCTATAGACACATGTATTAAGAAGCTTTACATGCTTATTCTGCATGATTGTGCAGCGTGGCACTATGTATCCTGGGCACTCATTTGAGTTTCATTCCCTACCTGTCTCTGGCATTCTTTTCTCCCTGGGAAAAGGAATGTAAATAAGCCAACCTCTGTGGAATCAGTTTCTTCAGAGACTGAAAGGTATTTCTGTTGCCAAGTGGTTTCTCCACCACCCCTGCTATTGTCTGCAGGAGGCCCTATAGAGGAACGCTTTGCTTATGGCAATCAAATGCACAATGCCAAACGTTCCTTAGCAAAATGACAACTATGAGTATGCATCCCCTGCGGTAATTCAAACTTAGGTACTATCCTAACTTTTGGCAGGTTTATTCATTACACGTAGAAAAAAATTACATCAGCTAGAACTTAATTTTTGTTGTGATAACATTAACCTGGAGGTTTAGAATCATGCCTGCATGGAACATACAGCAACGATGTGCTGACAGGGAGAAAGCCAGACTTTGAATTTGTACCAAGACTAGTACAGCCAGGCTTTGCAGTTCCCTGGCATTGCATTAACTCTAACACAAATTCACTGGACTGTAGTTACATCTTTGCTAGTTATGCCTGTTCTGGTAATTTAACAATGCTAGGATTTGTTCTCTGGCATGGATGCAAACTTGCACAGTCTAGCTAATCCATGCTGTAAAAATCTCTTATCATTCGAAACAAAGTGGTTGTAATAAAACTGACTGTTGTGAATGGTTTGATTCCCAAACTGTGCTGGGCAATTTTTTTTTGGAGAATGCTAGGTAGACTGACAAAACACGTGTCGAAATTTGCACTAGCAATCAAGAAAATCTAGTTCTGGCAGCTGGATCTGGGCCCTAACAGTGTTTAATTTGTCACTGTAGACATAATCTCAGAGTCTACCTGAGCTCTTTGCTCTTCAATTTATATTGACACATTAGAACATTTGCAGCCTGGCAATTAGCATTCCCAAGTCAGCCAGGCATCTTTCTGCATCACTAATTTAGTGATACAACTGCTAGTATTTCAGCAGAGTTCTGCCTGCAATGTGTTAGTTGCTGTATAAATGTGACAATTAATAGTCTCTGTATTAACACAAAATTGAAATGGAATTCAAAACAAGAAGTAAGGAAAAGAGAAATGGAACAACTAAGGCGGCAAGAGAGGAAAACAGTACTGTAAGAAACATGCCATGTTTCAGCTAAAAGCTGAGATTTCTTGTAGAATAATTTTCAGACAATCAATATTAAGATGCTACCTGCCTAGCTGCTGTTAGATGACAATTTTCATCATGGTAATAATAAACAGCTTCAGATCAGTAGGCTGTTTTTTCTATGAGGTTCTACAGAAACATTTTCTCATGCATGAGATGCATAAATTGGGTTTGGGCACAAATATAAGGCAGTGATGGAGGGAGCAGTTGTTGACAGAGAAAAGCAGAAACTCACCTCCTCCTAAGCCAATGGCAGGTAGGTTGCATAAGTTTACAGTGAGAAAGACTTCAACATAGTTCTGATAGAATATTAGGAAAAAAAAAAGAGGATATCCTACTGTACTGATAGCTACTGACCTCTTTACAGGCATCTTTATACGTAATGATGGCATTCTCACAAATCAGCAAAGACTGGATGCATAACTGATGTAAACTGGTACTCCATTGGATTAAGTTGAAGAATTGATCCAAAGCTGGTGCACAGAGTTAATCCTTCCCCTGTTAGCTAGATTTCTGACATATTTTTAGGAACCTTGCCATGCTCATCACAGGCTCAGTACAGGAATAGTTCTTACATGTATCCCTGTGACAATTTAGCCCGTGAATTCTTGAGCACACTTTCTGAAACTAAGAAGAAAACTCACATGTAAGAGGTCCCGCAACTTTTATATGGGCAAAATGAGATTTGCCAAGCAATGAGCACCGACGTTGAGCAAGTTCCTAATGCACCTTTCTCAGTGACATGTCCTTGCTTTCTTGGGTTTCTTTGTGCCTCTGGATATTGCCTGTTTTGCTCCATGTGGCAGGTCAAACTTCCTTGGCTAACCCATGGGCTTCCAGTCAGTCTTAACCAAGGCACTAGGCTTGTAAGAAGACACATTTCAAGCAGGAACTAGATCAAGTGTAAATAATTAGGGAAACTAGTGAGCCGCTCCTTAGCAAGTCAAACAATTGACAGGAAGGTTCACTGATATTTTAGTGAATCACTAAATACAGACTTTCATAGGAGGCTGCAAACTCCTGACTTATTAAGACAAACCCTGAAAGAGGCTGGGAAGTGGAATGCCCAGATATTTCCCCAGTAAATTCTTCAACAGATGTACAGATTGTATTTTGACACAATCTGGACCATAAGACTTGGAAGTAAACTTGGCACTGCTGTGTAAAAAATGAAATCCTTTTATGTTCACGTAACATTTCACTGTGATATATGGATAATGAGCATTATGAATAAAAAATATTTTTAGAGATTATTACTACAGCTCTGGAGAAGATTTTTGTGCCTACACTTCTTTGGCATGGACATTCGCTTCAAAGTAGAGGGAAGAAAACCAATAAGAAATTACCTGAATGATATGAGATAAAGGTATATAAAGAAATATTTAGAGAGACCTAAAAGGTCTCATTTTGGTCTAAAAGCTTGGTTTTTAATCATTCAATTAATGATCCAGGTAACAATTTTCATAGAATCATAGAATCATTAAGGTTGGAAAAGACCTCTAAGATCATCGAGTCCAACCGTCAACCCAACACCACCATGCCCACTAAACCATGTCCCTAAGCTCCTCATCTACACGTCTTTTAAATACTTCCAGGGATGGTGACTCAACCACTTCCCTGGGCAGCCTGGTCCAATGTTTAACCACTCTTTCAGCAAAGAAATCTTTCCTCATGTCCAATCTAAACCTCCCCTGGTGCAACTTGAGGCCATTTCCTCTCGTCCTATCGCCAGTTACTTGGGAGAAGAGACCGACACCCACCTCGCTACAGCCTCCTTTCAGGTAGTTGTAGAGAGCGATGAGGTCTCCCCTCAGCCTCCTTTTCTCCAGGCTAAACAACCCCAGCTCCCTCAGCCGCTCCTCAGAAGACTTGTTCTCCAGACCCCTCACCAGCCTCGTTGCCCTTCTCTGGACACACTCCAGCACCTCAACATCCTTCTTGTAGTGAGGGGCCCAAAACTGAACACAGTATTCGAGGTGCGGCCTCACCAGTGCCGAGTACAGGGACACGATCGCTTCCCTGCTCCTGCTGGCCACACTAGTTCTGATACAGGCCAGGATGCCGTTGGCCTTCTTGGCCGCCTGGGCACACTGCCGGCTCATGTTCAGCCGGCTGTCAACCAACACCCGCAGGTCCTTTTCCACCAGGCAGCTTTCCAGCCACTCTTCCCCAAGCCTGTAGCGCTGCATGGGGTTGTTGTGGCCGAAGCGCAGGACCCGGCACTTGGCCTTGTTGAATCTCATACAGTTGGCCTCGGCCCATCGATCCAGCCTGTCCAGGTCCCTCTGCAGAGCCTTCCTACCCTCAAGCAGATCAACACTGCCGCCCAACTTGGTGTCATCTGCAAACTTACTGAGGGTGCACTCGATCCCTTTGTCCAGATCATTGATAAAGATATTGAACAAGACTGGCCCCAAAACTGAGCCCTGGGGAACACCGCTCATGACCGGCCGCCAACTGGATTGAACTCCATTCACCACAACTCTCTGGGCCTGGCCATCCAGCCAGTTTTTGACCCAGCGCAGAGTACACATGTCTAAGCCGGGAACCGCCAGCTTCTCTAGGAGAATGCTGTGGGAAACAGTGTCAAAGGCCTTACTGAAGTCCAGGTAGACCACATCCACGGCCTTTCCCTCATCCACTAGGTGGGTCACCTGGTCATAGAAGGAGATCAGGTTGGTCAAGCAGGACCTGCCTTTCATGAACCCGTGCTGGCTGGGCTTGATGCCCTGGTTGTGCCGCTCATGCCTTGTGAGCGCCCTCAAGATGAACCACTCCATAATCTTTCCCGGCACCAAGGTCAGGCTGACAGGCCTGTAGTTCCCCAGATCCTCCTTCCGGCCCTTCTTGTAGATGGGCATCACATTGGCAAGCCTCCAGTCGTCTGGGACCTCCCCCATTAACCAAGACTGCTGATAAATGATGGAAAGTGGTTTGGCGAGCTCCTCTGCCAGCTCTCTCAGCACTCTCAGGTGGATCCCATCCAGCCCCATAGACTTGTGAGCATCCAGGTGGCGTAGCAGGTCGTTAACTGCTTCCTCTTGGATTATGGGGGGTTCATCCTGCTCGCCGTCCCTGTCTTCCAGCTCAGGGGGCTGAGTTTGGTCATTCATTCATTGCAGACAGGATTTATTCTCTAAACATTCAAAATGAGTCATCTATGCCTAAGTCAGACATACAGTTCATCTTACAAGTCTTGGATACCTTTATTAGGAAAGATGAATTCCACCATTAAGTTTCTTTTCTACACTAACAACACAATTATATTTTATGAATATTGATATTTTATGTTATACTATTAATATAATTATTATTATAGGTGGAATTTTTTTAAGTTTCAGATTTTTTTAACTCTTGTTGGTTGAAGCATCTCAGCATGTTCACAACATAAGGTCAAAAAATTTTAGAGCATTAGTCCTATCTTAATAAGTAATTTAGGTATCTGAGAGTGCTAAGTGGCAATTGGACTTCTTTACCTGGGTGCATATATTGTGAAGGCTGTACTGTTATCATGCCTTCTTTAAAATCTCATTAATTTAGCAAATCAAGAGAATTTAAAAAAGAAAAAAAAACCTAAGCAATTTGTAGAAAAAGTCTTCCTACTTCTAAAAAATCAGGTCTGTAAACAAAACAAAATGAAATAAATTATAGAAAGACCTTGGCATTTTCCCTGATGGGTAACAACAGCAACATTTTTTAGCAGTCAGTGTCTCGAGGTTCTATGCTTCAGTTCCTACAAACGCAGACTCTAAGGTACCTAAGATAGCTAAGTAATGTAAGTAGCTGAGTGAGAGTAGAAGGAAAACAACAACAACAACAACAACCAAATCTATTTGGCTTTGTTTCAGAAGGAATGAATTTTTCCTGGATGGCTCATTCCAGAAGCTGAAATATTCGAACTAAACCATGTTAGCAATGATCATAGTTCTAGCGTCTTTTCTGCATTTTATTATAAATTCTTTTTGGGAAAGGAAAAGTTTTGTGTATTTTTAAAAGTCAAAACATGGCTTTAAATATTCATATTTTCTGAGAGAAAGCATATTGCTTTTCTATTGAGTCATGCTATGGGAATAGAACCCAGACCATGCTGCTGGGATTCCTACAAGAACTTTCAGTTGCTTGTGCATATTGTATAATCTGAGAATCAAGGGACTCAGCTGCAGTTAATTTTCATTTGCTGTTTGTATATAAATGCTTTTAGTACTTAAACTAAATTCAGATCAATTAAACTAATGTTGTTTGACATAATATTCCTTGTTCCAAAATCAATATCCCTTCATTTGACAGACTTATTCTTGAATTCAGGATGTTTATTATTCTTAAAGCTTACCTATAGACCTGGTTTTTGTCTTTGATGATGTAAAACAGTTCTTCCTTATGTACCGTGAGCCAGAGTATAATGGGGTTCAAATTTCTCTGGTAAATATCTTTAATTGTAAGATCATGTACGTTAACCTCTTACCATAGTGCTAACTTCCTATCCTTTCCTTTTGTCTTTGCTATTTTCTCTTTGAAACTGTATTCTCCCAAAGAAGATAATTTTTTGGGGGGTTGTTGTTTTTTTTTTTTTTATAGTACTCTGCTACACAAGACATCTTTTTATGAGATTGTGGTATTTGATGATGAAAGATCCTCCACCAGATTTTGGAGGGTGAAGTCTTCCAATTTTGTTTCAATCAACAGATTCCATAAAGGTCCATGGCCCAAAAATCTTTCTCCAAACTGGGTTTGATAACATTTATGCCACTGCCTAGAGAGGAAGGAGGAAGGGGAACTATAGGGAAGCACTAACTCTTTCAGTGTTTATTGTCTATACGTCAGGGGGATGCACAATGCTGGTGCCCTGCTTTTCATGGTCATCCAGAGTTGAAGTGAGTCATGCAGTCATGGCAATACTTACTTTCTACTTCTTGTTTCACAAGCCCATTCATACATAAGGAAAGCTGTTGTGGGGAAATACTGTACTGCCAAGGCCGGGACTTTCTTGTCCTCCCACGACAAAAAGCATGAATCACAATTTGTCTCTTAATTGTGTGTTACTTCAGACATATCCATACTAATGGCTGCAAGAGCTTGCCTGAATGACGGTTGGTTAAGGTTGGAATGGAGTCCTTAGGATTTGGTCCACCAGGAGTATTTTTCTTGAGCTTTTGTTCTGAGAAGACAGAGCAGGACTCATGCCCTTCAGATCCTCTTTACCCTCCCACTGCTGTACTTATAAATCTTGTGATTTTGTTTTGTCTGGCCCTTGTCCAGAAACAGACCTGTTGAATGAAAGGCAGCTTTGGGATCATTTATCAATGTAACAGTGGGAATAGCGGGCTGAACAGTAGTTTTGTGCTGTTACCAAGTGAAACCACCATAAGCAGTTACCTAATTGGAATAATATGGCACGTTCCCATAATGGCTCTCCTTTGATAACTTTACTTAGGTCATGTTTTCTCAGTTAATTATCATTAGAAAAATATCTAATGAAGGTAACAAGGACTAAGGGTTGCAAAAAAATGGGTATAGGCTGCAGTGTGACTTATTTTCAGACACAAATATTTTCTTTACATTAATGGTAATAGAAATGATATAACTTGGCATCAACTGCAAATGTAATCAACAGCTATGGTTCCCAGGTATTTATTATGACTGAAGGTCAGAGTGGAAGAGGGGTTATTAATGAAACTTAAGCCAAACTGTCTTAATTATGCTGCTGGAGGGCAGAGTCCTGACCTCGTCCTCCTCTGCAGCTGCCCAGACTTCTCCAGACACAGATGAGAAATGAAATCCTACAGCTTCAGGTAGATCATCCCAGCCACTCAAGACTTGCTCCCACTTCAGAAAAAAATGAATCAAATGGGTATTTCTCCATGCTTAGAACAAGAATGAAGGCAGCAGGGCTGCTGATAAATTACATCATACTTCTGGGAGAGATGTGAGAGAATATTACAGTTCTGGACCACTTCTCCAGAAAAAAAAAAAAACACTTTTCACCCTTCCACACTCTGTTCTGTTCTGTGGAGAACAGTTTAGGTCTTCTGACAGGGAAACTTCTCAGTAAGTATTTCCACTGTTTTTCTTGAGTAAAAACCTATAATTTAATCTACATGGTCTTTAAAAGTGTATTGTAACCTGAGAGATATGCTGATAAACTTATTAGTATGTATTAGGCTGGTATCTATCTCACCTTATCTCAGGTGCCTAATAGTTAGAGGTCTAAGCCTGACCTGGTGACCTCAGACTCACTTTATAGTCAGAAGAAAAAATGGGCATTCCCAGATTGCAATCCATCTTATTTGAGCTAAGTACACAAGACAGGTCAGATGAATTGTGGCCTGGATTTGCTTCCATTGAGTATAACAGGAAGCCAGGGTAACTAGCAGAGGTTTAAATGTTGAACTTTCAGATGTCTACATTAAGGTAGATGAATTGCGCCCTGAAGTTATGCACACTAATAAATTAAACAGTAGAAGGGAACATGCCCTGCCACTTTGTTGCCTACAATGCAAGCAAGTTCGGATGGTACGTGGCTGGTTTTGACCCAGGCGAGCTATGGCCATCTAAACCAGTTCTGGAGTGAGTTGGGGCCAGACACTGTTGTTTGGATGTGGCTGCTCAGTGTCTCAGGGCACAAGGATTCAATAAAATGGATGCAGACCTTTCTATGCCGGTTAGCTGCAGTGCCAGAGAGCAGCTGTGAGCGCATTTAATTTTCTAGTAAGGACATGGTCTTAGTAGCTGCACGAAACAATTCATATCAACCCATTTTAAAGCTACAGAAGCCAAGTCACACTTTCCTACAGATTTCAGTGGAAGCAGTCTCTAGACAGATATATGGATAGAAATCCCTTCCTCCAGTCTCCAAGGGCCTCCAGAAACCAACAGCAAGCAATCTCTTTTCAGAAAGTATGAAACACTAATCTTACTGATAGAAAATAACAAAGATGTGAGCAACCGTGTGACAACATCTAGCCAAAACATTGTGTTTTAAGACTATGATTCTGTTCCCACTGACTTCAAAGCTACAGGATCAGGCCTGAAAAGTTTCTGAGGTTTTTTGCTGGAATGATAATGGCCAGAAGTGGAGTTATTTTTATTCTTTATGAGAAACAATGAATAAGAGACCATGCTTACTTTTCACTGGAAATTCTGAAACAACCAGTTCACTTCAGGGGAAAAAAAAAAGAAACCCTCTGCACTGAATTATTTTTTTTCCACTATGGTCATGAACACTTTCAAAGAAGCCTGACTCAGGACAGCCAATGCAGGATAAAGCCAAGCTACTAAAACATCTTTCCTTTCCTTAGACATTTGGGGCCTGTATTCTCTTTGTATATTTTGACACTGGGAAATAAACCAGCTGCGTTCTTGAAATCCTTGTTTCTCTTTCTGGTTAGGTCAATTCACTTTTATGCATTGTGTTTGGTTCTGCTAATATCTGTGAGGGAACCTGTGCTTTGATTAATAGCATTTTCCCTTTTTTTTCTTTAAACTTGCTTATTGGCAGGGTGGTTTTCATTAACCAAGCCAGTAACTAGAATTAATTACACTAACTAAATAAAGCAGAGTGTAAAACTGTGGAAAGATGAAGATAACAATAAGAACTAAAGCCCATCACACACAAAATTCTCCAGCAGAAAAAACTAAAACGAACCTATGCCACCATCACTTTTGCTTCATAAATTATAAGAAAAACCAATATACAATTCTGTGTTGCAACTCTACTCAGAATCCTAGAATAATTTACGTGGGAAGGGACCTCTAGAGGCTTCTAGTACAACCTCCTGATAAAAACAGGGTCAGCTATGGGGTCAGACCAGGTCTTTATCCAGTCAGGCCTTGACAACTTCCAAGGACAGAGATTGCCCTACCTCTCTTGGCAGCCTGGTCCACTGCTTCACTGTCTTCATGGGAAAAAGTATTTCATTATATCCGGTCTAAGCTGCTCTTGTTTCAATTTATCTTTGTTGCTCATCCTCCCACCACGTGCTACTGTGAAGAGCTTGATTCTGTCATCTCTCAATGCCCTCGATTCAGAGTATCAGCCAGTCTCCCTAGTTTGGTGTCATCTGCGCACTTAATGAGACTCACTCCAACACCTCATCCAGGTCACCAGAAAAATGTTAAACAGGACAGGCACCATGACAGATCCCTGCAGTACTCCACCAGCCTCCAGACAGAGTATGACCCATTAACTGCTATCCTCTAAGCCCAACCATCAAATCAGATTTTACCCATCTAGTTGTTCACTAGTCCAGAGCGTAGCATCCTAGCTTGAATACTAGGGAGACAGTGCTAAAAGCCCAGCTAAAATTCAAGTAAATGACAGCTACTGCTCTCACCTCATCCACAAATCTAGTTACTTTTCACAGAAGACAATCAGGTTGTCAGGCATGAGTTATTGTTGGTAAACCAGTGCTGATTGTTCCCAATCACCTTCTTCTCCTTTACATGCCCAGAAATGGCTTCCAAGGGGATTTGCTCGATGATTTTCCTAGGGACCAAAATGAGGCTCACCAGTTTGTAGTTCCTTGGATCATCCTTTTGGGCTTTTCTTTAAAAATATGCACAACATTTACTTTTCCCTAGTCTTTGGGGTCCTCCCCTTATCTCCATGACCTTTCAGAGATTGTAGAGAGAGGTCTTGTGTCCTGGTTTCGGCAGGGATAGAGTTAATTTCCTTCCTAGTAGCTGGTACAGTGCTGTGTTTTGGATTTAGGATGGGAACAAAATTGATAAGGCACTGATGTTTTAGTTGTTGCTAGGTAGTGCTTACACTGGCCAAGGACTTTCTAGTTTTCCATGCTCTACCGACTGAGAAGGCTGGAGGTGCACAAGAAGCTGGGAGGGGGCACAGCCAAACTGGCCAAAGGGACATTCCATACCATGTGACGTCATGCTCAGTACATAAACTGGGGAAAGCTGGCCAGGGGGGGGCCGCTGCTCAGGGACTGGCTGGGCATTGGTCGGCGGGTGGTGAGCAATTGTACTGTGCATCACTTGCTTTGTGTATTATTATTATTATCATATTATTATCATTATCATTTTATTTCAATTATTAAACTGTTTTTATCTCAACCCGTGAGTTTTTCTCACCTGTGCTTTTCCAATTCTCTCCCCCATCCCACCGGGTGGGGGGGAGTGAGCGAGCGGCTGCGTGGTGCTTAGTTGCCGACTGAGGTTAAACCACGACATCTTGCTATGACATTGGCTGGCACTCTCAGACACAGCCCATATGGTCCCAAGGACTCACATGGGTTGAGTTCTCTCACACAGTCCCTGACTTGATACTCATCCACTGCTCGTACCTCTCTGAGCACTTTCTGTAATCACAGGAGCCTGGAAGACCCTCTGGGTGAAGACTGAAGCAAAGAAGGTATTGAGTACCTCAGCCTTATCCGTGTCTGCTGTCACTAAGACACCTGTCCCATTCAGTAACAGTTCCATATTTTCTTCATTCAGCCTTTTACTACTAAAATAACGTTAGAAGTTCTTGCTGATTTTGATGTCCCTTGCAAGGCTCAACTCTAAGTGAGCTTTGGCTTATCTCACACCATCGCTGCATTCCTGGGCAACACTTTGAAATTTTTCCTTTGTAACATATCCCTGCTTCTGTGTTGCCTATCCAGAAGACGTCAAGCAGACTAATGTTTCCCATTAGAACCGGGGCTTGTGATCTAGAGACTTGATTTACTTAGAAATTACGGAATTTCACAAAACAAGCTCTGATGGAAAGGTTTTGTCAAGAAATTTCACTACTGAAGCCACAACTAACATGGATATTTAACTATGGTGTTAATAGCTATGAAAATTACTTATTTATCCTGACATTTTTTGATGGAGCTAAAACCACACCAAGTACAGGAATTTTTCAAGTTAATTGTGAGTAATTTTTACTACAGAAGACTCAGGAATTTTATATTTTATTGATGGTCCATAAAAAAGTTCTTAAACATCAACAGTTTTGGTTGATACAAATGATAGGATTTGTTCAGATTCATTGCTAAGGACCAGACTGCAGTACTCACTATCACAGTGAATAGTACCTTCTCAAATGGTCTTGTTTCATTTAAGTCAACCTGACTCTTCAAAAAGTAGCATATAACTCAATATGAGTAAAGTTGTCCATATAGTTAAGAACTAGGCATCTATTTCCCCTTCTTTCACTAGAAGGAAGAAAATTATAACAGACATAAGTGGGACATGTTTTGCAGAGAATTCTGGCTCAGCAGCATGATGGTCCTTTTCTCCAGACACTAGCACAAATGCTCTGCATTTAATCAGCATTTGAATCCTGACATACTTTTCAAGAGCTTTTCAAGAATGTGAAAACACTGTATCCCATCTACGTCCAAACTTGGGTTATTGAAGGTCTATCTAAAAATTGGAAATTATTTGGAACAAACTGTTCAGATTTCTAAAACAATGTCCTTTCCCCGCTTTCCAGAAACAGATAATAATATGGCATTTTAAATTTCATCAAATGTACTTATGCTAATTTTTTTTTCTTTTGTAAATAAAAGGAAAAATCTCACAACAGAAATATGGTTACAGCCTCTCTGCAAATTCAGGCCAGTATTATTGTACTTGTTATAACCGGCACATATTTGGATGTTTTTACTATAATCAAAGTAGCAAGAGACTTAAAACAAAATTCATTAAAGCTCTAAAGTGCAATTTAAATTTTGTCTACCCCCCAGTGTTATCCATGCCCTAAGCTTCCAGCATTAAATTCCCTGGTTATCTTGTTACTTATATGTATGCTTGTAGGCATGCCCAGATGGGTTTAAGTCCTAATAAACACTTAATTGATGCTTATGGTATTTGGAGATCTATAGTTCAAGCATTCTCTTGCACAAAAGAAGATTTTTTTTCCTGTTTTTTACCAGTTAGTCCTATGATTCCCTGCAGGATTAAATCTGGTTTTGGTCTGGGTGCTTCTTTTCACTTCCTTTGACGATGCCACAGTATTGTACAGGAATATTACCCTGTAGGCAGTATGGATCCAACCATTCTGCTTCTGAAGTAAGAGAGTTTAGTTGTGTGGACACAAGTCATGCTGTGCCATGCCTCAAGACCAAACCAGGATTTCTGGCAGGACTTATTCACTGGTATGGACATAGTTTCTTTCTTTGGCCAAGCAAATATTCATTTATTCCTTGAGAGATGGAACTGCCTTTAACTGCTATATCTCATAGAAATCTATAGCTAATAACAGGGCAATATTTTAGGAGATGAGACCCCTGAATCCAGAGTTTTTATACAAAATAAAAGTGTCAAAACAAGAAAAGAAAAATTCCGTCCCCACATAGCCTCTAACGTGGTTGGTACAGTGCTGGGAGGAGGCAAATATACATTCAGTCTGCCCAGGTGAAAATAAATGCGGACACCATTCTTTGACAACTAGGTGAAATCTAGGCACAACTACCCCCAGAATTGTTTTGTGAGACAGAACTTGCTAACCTGTCAGAGCCCAAGACATATTTTGTGTCTGTGACTTCCAGATGACAGTCATGACTTTCTCTCCCACTTCCTGAGCTAGACGACCTCCTGTCCAGCAAGCTGAATTTTATGACTGCTGTTCTTACGTGTTTAACACTCCCATTTCGTTGTGTAGGGGAGTCCTTGTGCCCAGCACAGAGCTGTGCTCTCTACAAAGGATCACAGGTAGTATGACACATGGGTAGTAGCAGGGGAGTATTCACAAAGAATAATTTCAGCACTCGGGGGGATGGTAGAAAAAGAGGAATAATCAGAACAGCGAAGTTAGTAAGTGCTCCAGTAGGATACTAAGCCCTTCTCTTTAATTCAATATTTGTGAATCCTTCCTGCTTCTTTTGTGAATCCTGTCATTCAAACAGGAAAAACTAAACTTCGAACAAACTCATCAAAATTTCTAGAGATTGAGAGATCTGCCTGTCTCTTTTCTTACATAACCTTTCATCTCACAACCCTTGGCCAGGTTAGACTCGTCCACATTTTCGAAAACTCTCTCTCCAGTCCTTTTCCACTGTCCATAAAGGGAGAGCTCATGGCAATACTATTTTCTGGCTCATACACTCTGCTATTGAGACACTGGACAGGCCAAATTCCTGATCCAAAGGGAGACAAAATGACACATTCCAAAACAGTCATTCCCCACCAGTATGTCAACAAAAGTCACTCTGGCTTATAGTGTATAGAAAATACACTTAAGTATACTATGTCATTCCATCTCTGTTCAGGAAACCAGTTAACAATACGCTTAAGTGATGTCCTGACTTAGAATTCTTTTCTAAAAAGAGACTCTTAGGTATCTAGTCTCTGGTGGGTTTTTAAAAATAATTTTAGTCCTATCATAAAGTACAGTTGCTATGTCAATAGAACACATTTTCTACGAGGAACTGCATCCAAAATGAACCCATCTATGTCTATTTTGAGAAAATATATAGCTATTTTTTTAAGTCAGCAAGGACCTTTCTTGTTTTCATCCTTTCTAAATTTGCTTGTAAGTATGTTAACATTACACTCCTCATGTGTACTAGAAAAATATCTGCCTTGTTTGCAGTATTTAGCATTAACACCAAGGTGAAGGACATACGAAAGAATGACACCATAGTTCTAAATATGATGTCAAAATTGGTTATTGCATGTAATTTCCATGCACTAAAGGGACTCTGTCAGGTCAAATTAGGTCTCAGATTTTGTTTTGATAAAGAAAAGCCTTTAAAAGTCTTAAAAATGAAACCTTTCATGATTATTTGTTCAACATTCCAATGGGAACTTTTTGCTTTTTTTTTCTCTTTTTTTTTTTTTTTTTTTTAAACAAGCATTGACCTACAGTCCATAATGCAAACATTACACTGTTGGGCCGATCACTGCTGACCCATGAGAACCTAAAAGCTCTGAACTGAGTTTAAAGAGGTTGTAAAGCTTTACATGACAAGACTGGTTTTGCTGTCAGAGTTAAGAAAAAACGGTAAATAAACATTATAAAAGATAAGGCAAGGATATTCTCACATATAAGAGAGAAATTAAAAGAGATTTGTTAAAGCCTGTTTAGAGAAAGATGGATATGTTCTTTTTTTTTTTTTTTTTTGTAATAGCAAGTGTATTGAATGGCAATCTGTATTGAAGAATATTCAATCCAATAAAGAAAATGCAACCACTACGTTTATGTTACAATAATAATCTGCTTAAATATAGTATTTTTTACCTAGAGAACAAATCTAAAGGAAATTATCTCAGGGTTATAATAGATTCCAAACTAAACATATGTCAACATATTACAGTTGCAAAGTGTAAAACATCACACGTGCAAACAGGTTTTGAAATCTTCATACACAGAGGTTTTTAGTAAATATTTAATAACATTTGTTCTGCTTTATTCTTGAGGATTTTATGGAAATATGTTCTTTTTAAATTGAGAAAAAAAAAAAAGATTTGAAGCTGCTATACATCTGCCTGAAAGCCTGAATATTTCATTGAAAAGTTTAGCCTTTGGGACCATTTTTTTACATGGAAACGTGAAGAACAAAGAAAACTATGTAGTTAAAACATCAAACTTATGAACTTAGGTAAGGGTGGGGTTTTTTTACAATGTCATAATTATCAGAAATATCTTTCATGTTTTCTTAATAACTTTCATATAATTTTCATATAATTTTTAATAATACTTTATTAATATCAATAGTAATAACAGTAGTAATAATTTAAATGTGTAAATAGGAATATGTACAGATTCAAAAGGAAGGTTATTCTTGAGACAGCAATATATAGGGCATTTCAAATAGTGGTAAGTAACCACGGTGATCAGATAGTATCCCTGTTCTTGAACTGACTACCACCATTTGTTTCTGGTCTCATCTCTGTTTCCGATCTTCCAGGTGACCTTAGAGTTGGTCATTTCTACCTTATTAATCTTAATTGTGAAATGGAAATGATAGTAAATTTGTTCATACAATTATTTATGTCTACTGATGGAAATAAGGAGGTATTATTACATAACATTTATTAGTATTAGTATTATTTAGTATTAGTATTAGTATTTTACATGGGCCCAAGACCCAGAAATCCTAGGATCATTTACTAAATGTAGCCGATTATTTCCTTTGTGACTGGAAAAGCCATAAAATCCTTGGTGCTTCTTGTTTTATCCAAAATATTGAGACAATCGTCCCCTACCTTCTTAATTTTATTGATTTAGATTGTAAGCTCTCTTATGAAAGTATTTTTCCTAACTACATATTTATACATTACTTAAGAGCCCCTGTAAATACATACATACAGAAATGTTTTAAGTGGACTAGATGACGTCAGATTCCTTGTAGATGTTCTTTGCAAACTTTTGTGCTTTTTCCTCATTTGTCCCTCAGCCTTGGGCTAGCATTAATCCTCCCTTCATCTCCTCCAGTTGAACAACATTTCAGCTCCCAAACCAACTTCTCCAAAACTGCCTGTGCATTTTTGGCCCTCCTGCTGTCTTCAAATAACCTGTAACCATAACTGCTTCACCTCTAGCATTTGTCCACCTCAACTCTCTTCTGCTTTGCCTTTATTATGACTTGTGATTGCTCTGCTCTAGCAAGACTGAGACATTTCCTGGAACAGGCATGATCTGAGATAGAAAAGTCTCTTCAAGGCAAGAAATACAAGCTGATTGTAGTATCAGTATGAGTGTGTTTATAACAGAGGCAAAATAATTCCACTATGCTGGAAAAGCATCCTAGTCTGTAGTTCATAGAAACAGGCTCTTTTGTTTACTGTCTTCTAACCAGATCATTTTTAGACTTGTGCTGCCAAGAAATCCAACTTCAATGAGAAGACTAAAGGGTATTCCTGTCCTTTTGTCTACCCCATTCATATTGTCTATAGTTTGATGATCGGGGTAAGAGTATCCTTAAAAAGACACTATAATTTTTTCCCCTTCAAAAAGAAACGCAGCAAGATCACAGTTATCATCCTTTGTCTTGCTTTAGCAAACTAGAATAATGGAAAAACAATTATTTTATAAAACCAAACACATTTTCATTTCAACAAATGGAGGCATCTACCACTTTGCATTACATTGGTAGCAAAGCAACTAATATGGTTACTCTGGCAGTAAACCAGAATGAAAAGGGCAGACTGTACCTCAGAAGTCTGAAGAAAAATGCACTATCTTGATTGCTTTTAATAAGAGACAAGGAGGAGCAAATTCTCTTTTATTAACCTTTTAACAATGCTGTCTTTGAATTCTCAGATGGTCGGGCTGCATGAGCTTGCATCATCCTAACTTTAAGTCCCCAGTTTAAAAATGAAAAACAAAACCCCCTTAAACAGACCTGGAACTTATCCAGGGATCCAGGAGCTGTTTATTTCTTTTGGATGACATAAAACCACATTTTTACTTATAGCATATCTACTGGTTCCAATCAGTCCAAAAGGCTGGAGAAAAATGGAGGGAAATGATTGCCAAGAAGACATTTACACTGAGTTCCCCAAATAATTTAGTAAAAGGGTCATTTATATTTTTGCCCCTACCTCCACGTATACGATAGTGCATAGATTCTCTTCTCCAGGAGAAAACTAGAAAACAGTAACTCTTTGCCTTTGGGTTCCCACCTCACCAGAGAAGCAGTGGTTTACCCCATATTATCCTCTCAATTATCCCATGTCCCACTGCATGAGTTACTCCCTAGCAGCCGGTCGTGTGGTCATGGCACACATATTTTTCAGGGTGTATGACCCAGCCAAGCGTTGCATTCGGGAAAGGAGTATCCCCAGACAATTGCAGTGGAATTGAGAACCAGGAATTTGAACACCTAAATTTAACTTAGAGAAAGTTTCATCTTACCTTAAATTAGACACCTATACTTGATCAGGGCTGTACTATGGAGTGCTGTGCTGAACTAGACTGTTTTGACCAAAGATTCTCACCAGGTGGTATGAAGAGCTGCAGCTTCTCTTCTCCAGAGCCCTGTGCTTCGTTTGCTACCAAGTCGATGCATGAAAGATTAGCCAGTTAGCTCAGTCTGGTACATAGCATCCCCTGAGGGGCTGGCCAGCTGCATTTCATGCTTGGAAATGCACAAGCTATGGATATCATGTGAGGGCTACACTGAACAAGTCCAATTTGGAACTTGTGGCTACATAAATACCAGTAAATAAAACAAAGCCAAGACATGGATTTGAATACTGGTACTTCGTTACGTGCTCCTTCACATAGCCTTTGCCTACTAACACGCTCACTTAGTACAAGAAAGACATGGACCTGTTGGAGTGGGTCCAGAGGAGGGCCATGGAGATGATCAGATGATTTGTTAAACCTGAATTCCTCTTTTTCATGCTGTCCATGGTATCACTAGCCAATGTGAAGCAATAAAAATATGCTCTAACCCTCCCTACTCCCCTATGTACGTACAGGTCAGGCTACAATCTGGTTTTGATTAAGTTAAATGTAATATAAGTCTTGAGCAGAAGGGAAAGAAACACCTTGACCTTTTTTTTTGGTACAAAGCAGACATCAATATTGATTTAAAACCAATGAAGATACAGGATTTTTATAAACCAGTAATATTTCAGGAACCTGTCCTAAAAACACATACAATCTGTTGTCCTGACCATGCTGGAACCTTTGAGTTCCTATGTGCATACTATGTATTTTACTCACTGTTAAACTGCAAGGGACTTCTCACATACAACATGTTACTCAGGTAACAGTTCAGACTTAAGCCAGCCTTATTTGCTATCCTTAAGTCATTAAACACTGTCACTTGCTTTGTTCCTCCTCTACCTATTTTTCCAGTGCTTTGGGATAAATTTCTGGAAGAGCTCAATGGGATTTCTAGAAGACCAAGAGTTCTGAGCTTTGAGTCAGTGTTTTAGTGGGACTGATTTTGCCATTTCAGCCTCTCAAAATAAAAGAATGCTGATACAGACTGAATTAGAAATATGACAGGTGCATGTTCAAAGCCTTATAGGATCACTTACACATAGCAGCAGCATTTTAGCCATGGTGGTGTATTTAAAGTAAGATTTATATGTAGGGGTAAAACTCTTAAAACTTGTTGGTTAATAAAAGTCACTACCTCTAATGGAAAGTTTGATGTTTGATAGACACTTGTTACTTTCACGAGTGACAGGACCCCTCTCCGGACAGTAAGCTCCTACTGCAGCCCTGCGTTGACTTGATTTTAAGTAGCCTTTGCATGTGTAGTAAAATCAGAGCTTTAAAGGGAGAAATCATCTGTAAACATAATCTTTCATGTATTTAATTTAGACCAATATATGTATTAACATTGCAGCAACCTCTATTTAAAGAAAGATGTACAGAAACTTTAGTTTCACATACGTCACAGCAGCCATACTTCAGGGAAAAATAAAAAGGTTCCTGACATTTGCAAAGTGTTTTGCTTTATATTTATTTGTTTGTTTAGGCTGGGTAGTTAGTGGGAATATGGCACTTCTGCTGCAGTTCCCTGCCTTGGTGGGTTTCTGTTATCTGAAGGGCTTACATTCGCACAAAGCATTCTGTAAATGGCAATTTGTCATCAATTGAGGAGGATTAAAGAGGGATCAGTTACAAGACAGTCTGCTGCTTATATTTACTCTAGCTACATCAACACTTCTTCCTACCTTAGTGAAATCACAACCTAGCGCATGAGTAATTTGTGTATCTCTAACAAGTTTACCTGATATTAAGAGATGATTGAATACAAACCACAGGCTGGAGCCTTTTGTCTCAATATTTGCCCTTTTCTTGTTGTCACGAATCACCCATTGATTTCAAGAACACAAACATTTCTCAATGGTGAGAGTTAATCTCTCTTTCATGCTTGTTTACACACTCTGTTCAGTCCAAGAAGTTAGCTGCACTTTTCACCTTGGTCTACAAGTAGTCATGCAAACAAATGTCCCAAACCCGAGAAACGCCCTTTTGTGTCCACCCCTGTTTGTTTAACTCATGCTTCTGCTCACTGTTCCTAACTTGGTTATATATTCATTTTAGAGCTAAGACCCTGAGATCAAAGGGTCTAAAGGTACACTGTGAAAACACTAGTGAGCACAGGGCTGGACTGACCTTTGTGCAAATCCTTTAGTTTCAAAACTGTCTGCTGATACTCAAATCTTGTGTGTGCATATATATATGTGTGTATACCTGTGTGCACGTATGTACGCATATAGTAAATAGTAAGTATGGTATGGTATAGTAAATACAGAGACATTACACATCTCTATAAAGAAAAAGATGTAGAAACGTTACTTACCATGAAGAAAAATTAAACACCTGCTTAATTTAAATCCAAGAGCTCTTCAATGGGACAGGGGTTGTATGTTTTCTTCAAATACTTAAGATAGCAAGGATAGATGGAAAAAATAGCTTTGTTTTGATCTACCTGTTAACTGAGCTGCTCAAATACATATTTTTTTTCTTAGAATCATAGAATCATTAAGGTTGGAAAAGACCTCTAAGATCATCAAGTCCAACCGTCAACCCAACACCACCATGCCCACTAAACCATGCCCCTAAGCGCCTCATCTACACGTCTTTTAAATACTTCCAGGGATGGTGACTCAACCACTTCCCTGGGCGGCCTGTTCCAATGTTTAACCACTCTTTCAGTAAAGAAATTTTTGTGCTGGTTCAAAGTTCATAAATTCTTTGTTCCATGATGTGCACATAAGTAATGTTCTTGGAAGGGCTGAGCTAATGTGAAAATAGTGATGGACAGTGGTAATACCCAAATGACCATGGATGACGTTTACGGAGTGATAAGCACTCCGGCCCCAATTCAGCAAAGCATTTAAGTGAGAGCACATGTCTATTGAAGTCGTTATCCACAGAGCAACTGGTAACAATATAATTTCACACAGCAAAACTGGGTTTTTTTTGACTGAGTTACTATTCTGGTTTCTTGTGCTTTATCCTTTGATGAACAGTATGGAAGGAAAATTAGCTACAATGTATAACCCTAGTACTGTTTTAACTCCAATTTACATATGCAGTTACATTTCAAAATAGTCCACTTATTCCAATAAATAGTAATGTTACTCGCATTTTTAAGGACTATTTCTTAAAGACTGCTGAATATAATACACTTAGAAGCCACAATGTTGGTTCAGACCAGAGGTCTTCTGTTCATAGCTACGCTGCTCCGTTACTTCAGAAGAATGAACCCATAATGGTGCCCCAACATGGAGTCTATGTGAACATAGGTTTTGACCAAACTACCCCAGTTATGCTGACATTGGCTTTCAGATAGACATTGAGGTTACAAATCTTTATAGACCACCCTTCCAGGGCCCACCACGACTGTTTGTCTGCTCCATTTGGTACCACGTAATTCCCCAATGTGTCTGAATACGAGACTACTTAATTCACAGTGTTATCTACTTGTACTTCATAGCAAAAGAAAGAGGGAGAGGGACAAGAAAAGTTCTACCAGGGCCTGAATCCACTAAAGTCTATTTTCTATATGTACCTGGCAGATCACATAGGACAAGGTGATCTTAACTACCATCCCAGGGACTTAGACTCCTTAGTTCCTACAAAGAAAGATGGTCCTTTTTGGCTTGATTTCTAAGCCAGCACACATCATTGCCCTGACAATTCCCTTCATCTCACTGGCATGTGGCTGAGGGCTTTAACATTTTATTTTTTAGAAGGAGCTCATAAGCCTGGTCCAGCATTAAGTGAGTTCACAGGATCCAAGAGCACAGAACAAACTATTGGTAATAGTTGTTTATACATTGTTAATGTTGTTAATACATGCATGTGTGTGTTTGTGTGATAGTTTTTGGAAATTTTGCATATAAAGCCTTTTTCCCCAGGCACATAGTCAGCAGATGACATGTAGTCCACCTACATATTTTATCCCCAGAGAGAACAATACTGTATTAACGTTGCCACAATTTTTCTCTCCTCTGCTGTGTAAACCTTCATAGCAAGACCCCAAGGAAGAGCATTACCAAGACGCAGTAGCCGTCAGCTGTCCAGCAGGTATGTAAGACAGTAGACTTATGAATCTCTGTCTTCTTAGAAAAAGGGCATTTATTAAGGAGTCAGCTTCAATTCTGAGTTTAAGACTCCACAAAAGCCAAGCAATATGAGGAGACTTGAAAGGGTCTCTTAAGCAACCATAGCTGGAGGGAAATGGACTTAGCAATGACATAATATGCAAACAGCTAAAAAGCAGTTATGCTTGCATAACCTATTCTGTGTGAGGTGGCTCTCCATCACCACAACAGATGCTTGGAAGATCACCCCAAGGTGTCCATAGCTTTTCAGTCTTTCTTGGAATTTCAAACCTAAAGATACCAGTAAAAATGCAGGCAGATAATGATGGGCTGAATCTTTGACAGTGGTATGATATGTGGTTTCCTCCTAAGTCAAACCCATTCCCGCTAGGTTAATTCCTACCTGTGTGGTTTTGTTTTCTTGCATAATGAATCTATTGTGTGATCAGAAATAGCATGTCTGCCTGGGCTGGCCTCGGCAACCGAGCATGTCTGAGCACACACTGGACATAGCTACTTAAAGGATCTGGCAAGAGAGTCGATGGCTTAGGTTATACGCATGTGTTTGGGATTGGCATCAAATTGTATTGATGTTATCCTGCACTCTGGTGTGCCTTGCCACTAGACAGATTTGGCTTGTCTGGCAAACTTGGTCTTGGCTCTCAGGCTCCAATACCAGAAAAGAGACCCACAGTCAGGGCAGCACAAGGTTTGAGAAAGCCTGAGAAGTGATGGGAAGACAGTGAAAGATGTGATTGTCTTCATGGGCCTTTTCCCATTTGTCAGTGGGGGATTGACATCTTCTAAGGAGCCAGATATGATACTTAGTCCTTACTAGTGAGAGATTGATATGGGATTTCTGTGCAGTATGGAGAAGCTTTCCTCTTAGGGGCATTTTCTTGCTAGTGTAATAACATGGAGACACTAACAAATGAGAGAGCATTGTGTGCTGCCTCTGCCACACAGATTTTGAAGAGACATCCGGCACTGGAACATGGTCACAGCTGTGTTGCATTTCAGGTTTCTCCACGTCGTGAGGCACCGGGGTGTAAGTTTTCCTGGTGCCTTCAAAGGGTGCACTGAAAGGCTTTGTGACACCTGGGGCTTGTTAGGGTTTTTCTTCAGGCATTCCAGATGGAGCACTTCAGTGGTACTTCAGCATGTGCTCTGAGGCCAAGACTAGTGTGTCTACAACAGCAATTTACTTCAGGTCAGGAACACGCTTCTGAAGCTAATCATCCAGTTAACCCCTCCAACTGCTTCTTGGATTGCATCATGGAGTGGTCTTGTATCACAGAAAATCAATACTTTTTGCGTCAACGTAAACCATAGGGTGCTCTTTGGCATTGCACCTAACATGCAGCAAGTGATAATGGGCTGAAATTTACAGGGCAAAACCAGCGTTAGTTCAAAACCAAGCTCCTGGAATGTATATAATGGGGTTACTGTGTCCTCAACACTAACGGCTTAATAGATACGCTCCCATCAAATCTTGTTAATGTAAACGTAGCTTGTGTAGACAGTTGGGAAATTGAACTTGAGGCTGCTGCTGGAGGCATTTTGTAATGGCTGATATTTCAGAAGACAGTGCAAGAAATCATCGTTTGAGCCTCCCCACGTATAGGGAAAGGCTTCTTTATACTCTCATTAAAAACAACTATTGCTGCAATTATCACACTTTGTTTTTGTGCTGGGTGCTACTACAGCAGCGTAGTACTTCAGTAGGAACTTGGTGATCCCATTGTGCTAGGCAGTGCACGTGCACTGAATAACAAGATTTAATCCTTTAAACTTTTATTCTGAGTGTAAAGCCTTTGTTGATCTCTGCCCTGAAGCATGAAAGTTTATTTTGTTTCCATACTTTATTTATAACAGTGACATTTCTGCTGTGTTATTGCAATGTATTGTTCAGACGCCTTTCAGAGCATGTACTTTATTTTATGGCTTATTCATAATGCTCCTGCCTGAGTGATAACTTGCTTGAGTGCCAACATGACAAAGCATGCTCGGTCAATCTTGAGATCTTCACACCAGCTTTTGATGGCATGGCTAATTAAAAAAAATAAAATACAAGTGAATATGATGCATGAATTCATACCCTTTATGTTGTTGTACCAAAGGCCGAAGGCCAAGAACCATCAGTGTAAATAGGTGTAAATTTAGATAACACAATCTTCATGCTGTGATGTCTTTTTGAGATGATAAATAATTATGAAATGTTAGTTTAAACAAAGAATTTGTCTGTGTCACTCACAAGTTCCAAACCCACTGAGTTTTGCATGATTACTATCCCAGATCTTGGAATCCAAACTAGCTTTCCCAATCTTTCAATTATGCATAAGTGGGGAGTCTCATAAATTCTGAGCCTTTCTGAAACCTTGCTATGTTCCAGCGATTGCTATCCAAATCCCACCTACTAAGTGATGATAGAACCAGGCTTCAAGTTCCTAGCAGCTACTTAGGTCTCTTGATTTCTATTACACATTTGTGTAGTTGACTCTGCATTTTTACTCGTTAATCTGGCCCTAACTTAGGTGATCCCTCTGCATGGTATGATCTCAAAAAATTAGTGAAGGAGGAAGACCTGAGAGATACTGAGCTCTTTTGCATGGAACAATCGTGTGGGATCCAGAAGAACACTTCTAAAATATACTGATGGACTTTAGACAAGTCCCTTGACCACATGACCTCCTTTATTTGTTCTACCCTCTTTTTCTCATTCTCCCTCTTCCTTTTTTCTTTCTATCCATTCTCACTTTCCTCACTGTCAGCAGTGCTTAGAATTTGCTGTTTACTGAGTAATAATCTCTGCACCAAAGAAAGGTAATGCAAACTACTAATGGTAGCTCTCCCCATGTTTTAACCCTTACTGTTTTTTTTCTCAATGAAAATCTCAGATGTCTCAGGCACCAGATTTGTACCTCTCCCCCAACAGAACCAAACAATTCCCCAAGATTTTATGCAGGCCTGGCTTTATGCTTCAGTCGTTTGGACTAATTGGGATTACTTCAGAGTATTTGATTAGGTTTAAAATGTAATTCACTTCCTGCTGGCAGCTATGACCCATGCATAATAATCTAATGTCTATGAAGAACCAAAGCATTTCAGAGGGAAAAAAGTGAGCCATAACAAGGCTATCTACATGTTTAGCTTATCAGGTACCTATTACTTCTCATACCAGCTTTTCTGGTACATCTGATATTCTGCTACCTCTAAAAACTTCTGTCATTATCTCCTAAATAAACACTGAGATCCTCTATCATAGGAATTATATTTTCTTAATATTACAATAAGAAAGGAAGCCAGCTGAAGACACTCATAACAGAAATGGATGCTTCTAGTTCTTTTGAATGGGAATGTTATTCAGGAATGATGGCAACCTGGAAATTATTATTTTTATTCTCATGTCATTAGTTTCATAAAAACATATGTACTTTTTCATTCTTGAACTTGTGACCAGTATTTGCTGCTATGTTGTAGCCCTGGATTCTTGGAGTTAGGGGACCCCTGGTTTTATAACCTAACTGAAGAGCCTTCCCTTAGAGATTGGGTAATAATGTGAATATACCAATAAATGTTTTTGTTTTAAAAGAAAAAAGAAAAAAACATGAAATGCAAAGTATGGTAACATTATGGTGTAATGAAAATGCTCTTGTTGAATTATAACTTATCTCAGAGAAAGTAGCACTGAACTGGATGAGTCCTTATTATGGGTAACATTTTAGTCAGTGTGAGTTAAATCATTAGAACTAAGCCCAGAAAAAGCAAGAGAAGATTTTGATATATGTCCCAAACTACCTCATCTATTATTAAAAGTATAATGAGGAGACAGAAGAGAGAGACAATAGAAATGTCTTTTATTATTATTATGGTTTGCTTATGTTATTCCATGTTAAATATTTTTCAGTGACATTGTTGCAGTTTGCTTTGGGAACTTTTAGACATGCTTGACCTATAATGTGCACACTATAAAATTAATTTAATGTTTTACTACATTTTCCTTTGAACATGGGTCCTCTTCATTTTTTATGGTTAAGTGAAATGTGGAATGTTAAATTCCAGAGTTGGCAGCCGTGTGCTCTAGTAGTTATTCATTTCTACACCACAGATTTTGTTTCAAAGGCATCATTCCTGAGCTGGATTATATCCATTTTTCTGGGTGTTGTTCTACAAACTACCCCCCAAATATGAACAGGCAGTCTTATTCTTGCTGATTTCTTAAGAGTACCAGAATCTGTAACTTAATACATGGAAAACTAATTCTGAGAATTTTGTAAATAAACTATATATAGATATGTATAAAATCTTCCGTTGTTCTTCTGAATATATGGACTTCCAATATTTTTTCCACAAAAAAAACTCCAAAACGTTTGTTTATGTTAATCCTGTAAAATTGTCCTGAAATTTTTCCTGTTGTTGAAGATAGAAAGAAGGTTTTACTGACAGCAGAAAAAAAAAATTAAATCTAAACTTATTCTCAATTATAAGAATATTCAAAATCTTGTGTAGCAATACAGATTGTAGTAGAGATAGAAGTTGTAGTAACCTGTGAGTAAAGTCTGCCCTCAAATTCTAAAAGAAACCTTTTTGTACGAAAACTAGTCAAAAAGCATCACATTGAGTCATGTATCTTTGATTCCTGTACAGTTAATAAGTGAAGTGGGGGTTCCTGTTAAACAGTTTTCCCCAGAGTGGAAACCCCAACTAATTTCAAAAAAGAAACAAAACCGGTCAATAAAGAACATCTAAAACCATAATTATTTTCTGTGGCAAAATGGAAAGTTACATGGGTTCCTAATTGCTGACTGTAGAACCTTTATTAGTGCAGATTTTCATTCCAGTGAACTAATTCCAACCTATCTTTTTCCAGTGATTTTACCTAGCCATAATTAACTTACCTGCTTCACACATGGAAGAGAAATTGAATAAGCAGATAGAAGTCTTCAACATGTTAAGTAATGGATGCTGATGTCAAAAATTACATCATGCAATATAATCATTGTAAAAATTGCCTGGCATAATGCAAGTAAATCATGGAGTGCAAGATGCCAAATGTTGAAATTAATTCGGAGTGAGGTCATCACACAAAACTTCAATCATTTAGGTCTGAACACCATCCCCCTCAATGTCTCTCTGGAGACAACTAATTATGTCAAATGTTTAAGATAACAAATCATCTCAATTATCTCTAATTGCAACTAAACTGACCTCTGGTGAGTGGTTTTGCTTCTCTTAAGTTTGCTCTGCGTGGAAACCAGAGTAAGGAAAGAGGCAGGTGAGCACCCAGGTCTCTTTTACAATGGAGTCAGGGCATAGCTGAGACATGCATAGGCTTTTTCGTCTGATGACCTAGTTTGGGCAGAAAGTTAGATGTCTATCAAAGGTTGAAATGATTGTGCTCCTAGGAGTTATCTATTTCTTTCTTTTGGCTATGATGAGCAAAGGATGACTAGCTTAGATTCAGACAGAAAACTCATAGATGTCTAAGTTAGGTAAAATGAGATCACCCTTATGGATTTGTCTCTAGGCAAAAAAGAAATTAGACTATGGCACAACTAAATTTCCTTTCCAATGTGGAGAGAAGATTAAAGCACGAAAGGCCCACTGGGCTTTCAGTCCTGCCTTCTAAAATGCCACAGGATGGAGTGCAGTTTCAGTTTTGACCTTGAAAAATTAGTGTATTTCAAAGAGTTCTTTTACTCCCACTAGGTTTTAAAGGAAGCCTGTTAATGCAACATTCTGCAGAGGGAAGTTAGTGTTAGTCTCTCACATGTTGCAAAGGCAAATAGCTGCTGTCCTGCAGTAAATATTTTGTTTTTTGAGAGGTGTTTATAGATTTCTGATGTTACTGTTGGTTTAGCTGGTAAATATTTCAATTTCTGGTTTTTTGGTTTTTTTTTTTTACTTCTTGTTTCTAATTCCTGGAGAAATGGCTCATTCTTATGTATTCTAAACCCTTCAGCCCTCACTGAAGGAATAACTCCTCTTCAGCTGAGGTCTATTTATTTAAACAAGAACTATTTTAAAAAACGAATTTAGCAGAGCAGTCTCTGACATTCTGCACAGAGAGATATTTTATTTTATAGATGGTCTCACTTACGTTGAACTTTTGAAATAGCAGCTCTTTTTCTGTAGCAAATAAAATTGAAGTCCTCATTTGTTCCAAGACAGAGAAATGGCGTCTTCTCTATTTCCTTCTCCTGCCCGTGAACTTCCGTTTCTAGTAACAAATTTTTCAGAATGAAGAAAAGTGATTGCCATTTTAGAACCTGTGTATATCCTTCTGTCTTTTCTCTGTAAAGCAACATTGTTTATCTTAGCTGTATTCTGTTTTCAGAGAAGAACAACAGCTAGACATTTCAGAGATTGGTATCATGCTGATAAATTGCTACAGACTGAGAAAAAGCTGCAGTAGAGCCATCATTTCTGTTTCACTCTGCAAGAAGTCTGCATAGAAACCACTCTGGCACTAGGACAAAATTCATGGCAAACACTAAGAAAACTTAACATTTCCACCTCGTTCAAGAGCATTCTTCTGGCCTCTGTTCCACTGTCATTTGCTCACAGCATAACATCAATTTTCATGCACTTTAAATAAGATCTGAATGAAACAGCTGCCTGTTTTAAAAGTACCACTGTTGGTATTCTGCCATCACACTACCTGCGTACATGTCAGGTTATATTCGACTGGAGTAAGAAGTAGATCGCTAATACATGTCGTGTTGATAGATCTTTAGTAGAAATGGCGAAACTTTTGAAAGGGACAAGTTTTGCTCCTAAGAGGCTGGTCCTGCCATACTGAATCAATTTTCGCTGCTTAGTATGCTTCTATTATTGCAAACCTAAGGATGTATCCTAGTATGCTAGTGTAAATTGCATTTTTTCCCATTCACTTTACCTTGCTACATCAATATAACAGATCAGAATCTACTTCACCTTGTATACGTTATTCTTCTAGATTCAAAATGATCTCTGCTTCTTTAGTAGACAGTGTGGTTTAATCAGAGACTGTAACTTAAAAATAACTACTCTCTGCTGCCAGCTTGATGGATTACCTATGAAAATAACTTATTGCATCTTTTATTTTTTCAGCATTTTGCCTTTCTTGTCTGTTTAGTTTGTAAATCTTTCTGAGCTTAACTGTCTCCTAGTATATCAATGTACAGAATTTAGCAGAGCATGATCCTAAACTCAGTTATCAAGTCTATGAATTAGAAAAAAAAAAAAAATACTAATGTAACTCCTGCAACTCCACCACTCAGAAGATCTGAAGCGCATCTCTTTAATTAAAGTAGCTTTACCTGCAAAGAGAGGTTTGTTTGTTGCGCATTTCAGGAAGCACCCATAAAGATTTAAACATAATCACAAAATCTTTTATAAAAAGTTATCTATGTGCTTATCATGTTAATAAATCATGTTCTTTCTCTCAGAGTTTTACCAATTCCTCTCTATAATGTTAAATCCCTCAGTTTATTCACAATAATCTAAATCTACTTCACAATGAAAGTCCATCCCCAAAACCCCCACCTAGCTCAGGAACAGTTACACTGATTAAAAGAAAATGAGGCAATGCCCTGGGAGAAATATTCTTTGGTGACCTTGTAACAAGTGTGTATATGAAATGACATTGGAATTATGGGTTTGACAGAAATTGTACAAGCTCTATATGCCTTTATCCCAGAAGACATCTGTAAGGCCAGGAGCCTATATGTGGTAGTGCACATAAAGGACTGGCTTTTGCTGTAATTACACAGCAATATAAGCATCACAATCTGTCTGTATGGGAATGAGCTGAGTAGGAAGGATGAAGCTCATATAGGAAGGAGTCAGGAGACCTGGACTTCATTCTCAGCACTGTTTCTGTCTGACTGTGGCACCTCATATCACCTTTCTGATGCCCTTATTTCTCCATTAGCTGCTGCCTGCTTTGCCCTTAGTGATGGCAAACTCTGTGTGATGATGGCATCCTCCCATTGATTTAAGATCATTATGGGAATCTAGGAGTTTAATGTAAACTAGAAAGAAAAAAAAAAGTACAACTAGTCACGGCAACACCTTAGGCAACAGAAATGTCTTTTCTGCAGTTGGTTTTCTTCTTATATCCACTGGAGTGAGAAGCCAAGGCTCCAGGGCACAAGTGTATAAATATTGTGCAGGAAACTGTGTCATCATTCCCTCCTCGACAATAACAATGTGTAAGTCTGGGGCCAGTTCTTTGCCAGGCATTTGTCTGGGGTTTTCCAGTAGCAGCAGCTAGGCCTAAGGCTTTTTCTTTGGCAGACTGTTCTGATGATCTTTGGCACTACCCTGTTGCTGGTTTGGTTGGCTTCTGTGCAATAGAAATAAGTTTAGTTAGGCAACTGCTGAGGATCTGGTTTGTCTTTATTTCTTTCTGACATTTTTTCTGGTTTGAACATAAAATGCAACACTAAATTGAGGTTGGATTTATAACATGGGCCTTGCATTGGAAGAAAAAAGTTGTACAGTAAAAAAACACAGTTACTGTCCTTAATAAAACTATGTTTTTTATGATTGATTTAAGAAGGTTGGAGTCTTTACTGCAAATAAACACACCAAACACTGATTACCAGCAATTCAGTTTGAACTTGTAGGATTATAGTATCACAGAATAATTCAGGATGAAAGGGACCTTGGGAGGCTCAGAGCAGGGTCTACTACAAGGTCAGACCAGGTTGCTCAGGGCTTTTTCCAGTTGGGTCTTGGAAACCTCCAAGGATGGAGCCTGCACAACCTCTCCTCTAAGTACATCCAAGCTGAACCCCTTTTGTTTCAATTTGTGCCTCTTGTCTCTCATCCTCTCACCAAGCACTGCAGTAAGCAATCCACCTTCTCACTGCTCTCCTGAGGCACAAGCTGGCTGCTGTTGGGTTCCCCAAAGCTGCCCCTTACCCAGGCTGAACAGGCCCAGCTCCCTCCTCCCCTCCTCACAAGGCAAGTGCTCCAGGGATGATGCCTACCCTGGAGCTCCTGGCCTGCAACCTGCTGGTGGCCCTGGCTCCTGCCATGGCACACTGTTGGCTCCTGTGGTTTCCCCTGCCCTGACCACCCGGGCATTTCTGCAGAGCTGCTCACCAACCACAGGCTTTGTACTTTTACTTACAGCATCTATCCAAAACCAGAGAAACTTGGATATGGAGCTTCAAACTTCAGCTACCTCATATGATTAGGTCAGGAATACAACACTTTTGGTTCTTTAGAGCTTCAAGCACCTCAGATTTTCATATGCTTGTATTTTTGTAACATCACTCATGACTCATTTCTGCATTTTTTTCTGTTTTAACTCCCACCTCCTTTCCCGTTGTCTGAGGCAAGGCTCTGTAAACTGGCTTAGCTTTGTTCATAAAGGCAAATGATCTTTAAGTTTCACATCTGATTTAGTCCAAGTTTCTTGTTCCTAGTCTTTATTTTAACAATTCTGAGGTACTGTTACATGTTCTACTCATACAATTCTTCAGTGATAAATATTCTTATAACATTACCGAGGAGGAAACTGAGGCAAAAATCAGAAGCAGCATCACCGAGTGTAAACACCTGTGTCAAGAAGGGACGGCCAGGGGACTAAGCCCCGTGAATGCAGTAGTAAAACAAATTGCGTGAGGAAACTCAGCCACCTGTCCTGCATTGTCCTTGGCTCAGGGCTGTCTGGAGTTGTAGGCACTCACTCAGACTGCCCTGGGCACAGCCTGGGAGCTGGCATGGGGCAGGGTCCATTGCCCATGGATGGCTTGAATGCACTGCTTTGCTTTGGAGGGTAGGAAGTTTGAGTAGTAGGGATGAGGTCAATATGTGACATTTTCTCAGGGCTAGAGAAAGGGCCGGGAGTTATTCAGTTTGCTAAAACAATCTGATCTGAGCCCATACTCAGGCTGAGACTTTCATTTCAGTTTTATTAAAGACACATCAAGTTACAAGTGGTGATGTTATTCTTTACCTGTCAGGGACGCTCAGTGGATGCATCTGTCTAATCCTGGTTGTGGAGTCAGGGATCCTGTTATCCTCCTTCCTTTTCATAATCTTCCTCTATGAGATGAGGCTTTGTAAGGCAAATTCAAGGCATATTGTGGGCAAACGTGAGGCTTGAAATGACTCCTGGGGGTTTACAGATTTCCTGATCCCACTTAACCTGCAGCTTGGGGACTTTCAACATGGAGAGGGAAAAGCTTTAGTTGCCCAGTGCCTCTGTTCAATCCCTACCACTCACAGTTCACTCACGGACGTGGCATTCCGCTAATACTTCTATCTATTTTAATCCCCCTTCTTACAAAAGAAGAAATTAAGCCACAGAAGAATGGCTTTGCCTACGGTAAAGCGGGAAGTCTATGAAACCACATGGAATTCCCAGCTGAATGCAGCTACGCTGAAGAGAAAGAGGAGATTTGTTTTGGTTTGTGTTTTTTTCCTTCTTCTTCTTTTTAATGTTTATCCATAACAGCAAGAAAATCTGAAACACGGTTTCAAGCTGACAGAATAAACCAATACTAGCTGCATAACAGCAGCAAGATTGCCTTTGTAAAATACATCTAATAAAACTGAGATCTACTACTGTTTAAAAATGAGCAGGTCAAAGAATTCGACCTAATCCCAACGAATACTGCTTAAAGTGTCTGTAGTTCAAAAGACTTCAAGCCAGACTGTTTAACTACTGGTTTTCTGCACGTGTGGATATCTGTATTTTCCGTGCATACACAGAAAATACATGTGTCTGGGCACATAGAAATAGCCATATATACGCACACTCATGCATGCACAAGCACATTAGAATTAGAAACTAAACATGGCATAGGCCTTTCTTTTCAGGAAAAAGCTAAAGGCTTTTATAAAAGCCTTCTCTTTCAAAGCAAAGAGTTTTATTTGTTTGCGTCTGTGAGGGACAAATGCAAGACAGGAATTATTTTGAAAAAATCATATTAATTTTGCTGTTTTAGCATGGAAAATTTACCAAAGAAATCTTATTTAAAATCACATAATTCATCTGCCCACGATTGCAGAAGACTGGTGTCAGGACAATTTTCTTCAGTTGATAACCCTTTCACCTTTAAATTCTTTTTTTACTTCAGGCTGTCATGTCTTCTGGAAGTGAATGTGTTTAACCTACTAATACAAGATCAATTTTAAACCCCTTGAGAAAAAAAAGAAACAACCCACACTTTGCTGTATGCTGTATGTAATTTTCCAGTTAGAAAGGTGCTTATAGGCCACGTAATGAAAACTGAAGGCTCCTTAAGAAATGGTAATAATTTATATTCATCTTGAAAAGAAGTATGCATTTTTCTTGCTGTTAAAAACTGAATCCCTCTCAAGTCTCTTAGCCAACAGTTACAAATCTTTTTAGTTGTTATAACAGCCAAAGGAAAGTCAGCTCTCCTGAGCAAGATCCCCATAGCCCTTTGATATGAATTTATCAACACCATATACCAGGTTCAGGCAAATCAGTTCTCAAACCAGTTTGCTTTGTGTGTCAGTATTGGATATGGATGTTCCAAAGATTTTGCATTTGGGACAATTCTTTAAGATCCAATAGCAAAAGCTGGTTTTCACTTTACACCTAAAACATGTTTACAGATATAGTTTGTGGAATATGACCGCTGATACTGAACTTGTGCATAAGGTGGTGATTTGGGACCAGACTGGTCAATAGTCACTTGCTTTGTGATGCTTTCAGCTTTAAGAAGCCTGTCTTCCACTGCTTATAGCATACTTACATTGCTGTGGAATATGCAAGTATATACTCTAGATAACGGATTGTATTTTCTTCCCCTCACTTTTGCCAAAGAAACTAGTGCACGCTACAGTCAGTGTGCATTCTTGGAGCGCAGCTTTTATATTTATGCATCTGTAAAATGAGCTCATCTGATATTTAGTCTGGTTTCATGTTATAAATCAGGAAATAATATATATGGCAAAAACATAAGGTCTGATTGTGCAATTGCTGGCCAGTTAGCAGGCAACCAGCATCCACCTGGATGGGAGCATCACTGCAATATAGGACCATCACTCACATCTCTGACCCTAGGAATATACATTAATGAGTTCAATGTCTATTTGACTTACAAAAAATAACCAGATACGTGTGTCCAGTAATACGAGATGCATCCCCTAGTGCTCTACAGTATTGCCATTCCAGCAACCACTTCTCATTTGCCAATATAAAAAGCTGAAACATCCTCCCCTTTGGAGGCAGGGGCCTGCCCTTTTCAGAGCCAAATGCAGAAATACAGTGAACAGCATTTTTTTTCTTCCAGTAAAGAAAAAAAAAACAACAACCAAAACAACAAAAAACCTCAGTAGAAACATTTGGTGAGAGTTAAGCTCCTGCAATCAACAGACAAATCCTATCTGATTTTATCTGAAGGGTCAACACCAGATGCACACCCTTCTTTTGAAGAAACTAAATTCTTTCAAACTTCATCAAACAATTTAAACTCCCCTTTGGAGGCAGGGGCCTGCCCTTTTCAGAGCCAAATGCAGAAATACAGTGAACAGCATTTTTTTTCTTCCAGTAAAGAAAAAAAAAAACAACAACCAAAACAACAAAAAACCTCAGTAGAAACATTTGGTGAGAGTTAAGCTCCTGCAATCAACAGACAAATCCTATCTGATTTTATCTGAAGGGTCAACACCAGATGCACACCCTTCTTTTGAAGAAACTAAATTCTTTCAAACTTCATCAAACAATTTAAAAGAAAAATGGCCTATGGAAAGTAATGAATTCTTTTCAGAAAAGCATGAATTGGAAAAGGGGAAAAAATAAGAGTACAGTGCCAGCAAAGGCATAGTCATATTCAACAGAAAAAGCAAGCTATTAAATTTGCTTTTACACTAGTTTGTAATTTAATAAGAAATTTGGTATTAGATGCCCACTTTTACAGATGGGTGAACCCATCATCTATGATCTCCACTGAACAGTTTTTCTCCCAGAAAGCTGTGAAATGCATGTGTTGTGGGAACAGTGAGCCCTGGAGACTAGGCTAAATATAGTCTGAAGAAGCGTCCTCAGCCTCATATAATAGAGACCTGTGCATCAGCAGCTTTAATATACTTATCTGCTCCTATTACACTGAATTAGTCACTAATATGGATATACACAGTTAGATTCAGACAAAACCAGTATTTTTCCTCCAAGTTTTTTGAAGAATCATATCTGTCCAAACTGAAACTCTCTCTTAAGTAAGGACAATTTGGGTAAATAATTTTGGCTGGTGATACCCGCACTCCAGTTTGTCGCCCCTTGGTAATCCATGGAGAACTGCTTAAGATTCACACAGAGCATGGCTGTGTTCATATAGCTCTTCTTCCTTGTATCCAGGTGCCTCTACAAGGGTCAATAGCACATTTGGTTTTTTCCTACACCCTATTATTTTTTTCATGTAGAAGTTAGAAATAAGGCTGTTGCAGAATGTGGATTTGTATGTGAATTTTCTTCTAAGAGGTCATCAGAAAAAACAGGCTGTTGAAAGGAAAGTAAATGAAGAAATGGTGTCAGATGAGGAGCAGTGCTAGGAAAAAAGTCCTAATTTGAAGTGGCAGTGTGGACAACACAGTTGGAAATGAAAGTGGAAGCAGTGCAGACTGGTACTGTAGAGTGAGAATATAAGGAAATGAAGTGATGTGAGATTTTTGGCAGGGGCAAAGTTGTGAAGGGCTGTGAAGCTGAGTTCCTAGAGCCAACATTTTCACGAATGGTTTTTCATTTCAGGTGTCTGAGCTGAAAAAACCCCCCAAACAACCAAAAGCCCAGCTTGGAAGGAGTACCAGTTATTCAGAAAGTGTTAGAATCAGCCCCTCTTTAAGTTTGGAGATAGTTGTGTAATAACTGAGAAACCTCAAATTATCTTGTCCTCTAAGTATAACTGGATGAATACTGCCTCTTGAAGCAATTTCACTGTTTCTGAATTGGCATTGAAAGATCTGGAAATTTTAGATCACTGAAAAATATTATCATTTAGGCCCTGGAATTTATTGTCTTCAAAACATACTCTTTCACTAGAGAAATAAGAAGACTTTATAAGCCTAAAAGAGTGTAATATTTTCTTTCTGGTGCACATGTTTGACAGTGAGAGTCTTATCATTAGATAAGAGTTAGAGTAGCTACCATCCCACATTCTCCAAACATAGCCAGATGGTTTGAGGACTAAGTAGTGAAAAAGCTCAGTCTTCCATCGAACAAAGCAGTTTGCATCTTTATTGTACCATTTGTTTAGTAGGCTGACATGTGATGCCTAACATCCTTAAATACCAGTATTTAGGCAGCTGCTTAATTAAATTCTCAAGGCTGCATTTTGATGGCAGTAATTAATTTTAAATGAACAACAAAACATAAGCCCTTTCTTGCCCTCCTTTTCTCTTAGCAGATAATACTCCGTTATCAGTTGCTTCTGGCTGACCACAAATAACAGTGACAGCTTGAAATGCGTCACTGATCTCGGCACACATCCCCATCCCCTACAAATCTGTCTCAAAATCTGATGGAAATTAATGTAGGTGTTTTATAATAGTTTCAAAAGAAAAAATACATTTCTGGGTCCTTTGTATGACCCTTAAGTGTCAGAATCTGTTCAGGAGAATACCCTTGTTTAGCAGTGGGAAGAGTTTTGCTGAACAGATTTTATCTGTTTATTTTTTACATAATAAAACAATTATTATTACTTTACAAAAGGCTATTTATTCTAAAATTCTAGAATAATCTAAAACTAACAGTTTGGTTTTCATTTACCTTATTGAAACTCATCTTACTTCCTTTGTATATCTAAATGGCCACCCTCATTTTTCAAGGGTGTCCCAATTAAAATTGTCAATCAGAAAAAAGCCATGTGCTGTGTATATTGTTTGCTGGCCACAGGTAATGCAGCAGCAAGGAGATGCTCTGGCCCAAACCTGAGCTGTGGTTCAGTTCAGAAAAGACTTTTTCTCAGGCAGAGATGTTCTTGTGCTCCTCATTCAGATATCCCCTGTTTCTCTAAATGCTCATTTCCATAAATGATCTAAAATAAGCACCGATATGTCTATTTTTGCCTCCCAGCCTGACAGTTCTGGAGATGCCATTCTATCCCATTTCCAGTGGGGCAAAGAAATGATAAGGGAGAGGAAATTGATATAAGTTATCAGCTTATTTATTATTCATTATATACATATGTACATCTGTTTAATATCCATGTTTACCAAATGTAAGAGGTACTCTCAAGTCACATATGGCTCTAGCATAAATAAGACAGTTTAACAAACTTCAGGGGACTTGTCATAAGACATAAATATGTCCTTTTTTTATCATTTGGGCTACTTAGAGATGTGACTGCCTTTCATTTAAATTTCATACAACTTAAAGCACATTGTCAAATAATTGTAATAATGACGATGATGCTGATGAGATGGAATTGTTAATCATGAGAGTGATTAAAAACCTTTAAAGTTTATTTACATTTTCTAATAGAAGGTGCTCTACCCTGTAAAATATTCACCAAGATTATTCTTCATTTCCCATTGTCATACTTCCTGTGGTCATATCCCAGACAAAATTAGCTCCTACTGACTGCAGTGGCTTATCCGAGGAGCAACTAATCTTATCTGAATTTCACAAATACCTCAAATGGTAGCTTGTGACTTTGATTACTAGGAGAGTAGACCTAATCAGATTCCTTTCCTTAAAACAGTGGTTCATTCAGATCCTTCACTCTGAGAGATCAAAGCTGTTTCTTCTCTCTATCTGCAGGGAAGCTCATTAGGAGGAGGTTGTCAGGGTTATAATCATGCAACAGTTTTACTTCTGGGTTATAACGCTTTTCCTTTCTTATCAGTCTGTGAGGTCCAAAGTGAGAGGAACAAAGTAGGTATCACTGACATATGATACTTTTAATACCTTCAGAAATCACTATGGTTTACTATTTTATTCATTTCTTCATTCTGAAAGCATTTTGCAAATGTATCTCAACTATACAACCAGTTGGGAGGAGGTTTTATCTGGCTTCTAACATTTTAAAATCAGCAACTATGTAAACAAGTTACTTTCAAATTAAAACTTCATCAGTTTGACTGCATCATATATTTCATGTACTAGCTGCTTGCACAAATTGATCTTAAGAACTATGTGTCATTTACTAATATCCTCATCATCGTTTCCATGTATATTTTAAAATAGAAAAGCATATTAAAATATGTTCCTATTGTAGACCACAAAGGCAGCCTGTACAGTGGTTAGACTGTATGTCTTGCAGCTAGGAACTATTCAACTTTAATTCTGATATTGTCACTGAAATGTTTGGTAATTTCAAAAACATTGCATTTACTAGCACATGCTAGATCCTGATCCGAGTGTAATTTTCTGTCTCCCACAGCACTAAATGCTTAGGGTGTTTGACTATGGAGTTTTGATTAGGGGACCACTTTTAATGATAATACATTAGTGATGATACCTGGCGACTACTGGGTAATTAATGATTGAACAGGATACTTGACAGGTAAAACAATATGTATGACTTCAAACCTGCAAATACATCCTTCACTCTATTGTATTCAGAGCCCCAGTAAATGCAGATGCAGTACTCATACAGATGGTCAAAATGTAAGATCAAGACTTAAGTTACAAATAATACAAATCATGGTGGCATGAAATACAAACATATTTTTGGGGCTCTTTTAATGAGCAATTATTGAAAAGTAACCACTTCCTATAACTAGGAATGACCTTTGGCCAAATTTTCCCTCTGAATCCAAAACATCAAAACTTAATAATGTGTCTTATATCTGTAAGAAGTACATCATTAAAAAAAAAATTATTAGGATCTGCCTACATTGAGTAATTGATTGCGAACCGATGGGACTGCAACAGTCACTGAATGAACTACTCATGGAGCTGAAAGCCAAATGATCACATCTGTATGTGCAAACCAAAAAGCAGAGAGCAATGTCATCCCAACACAGTTACACAACTTCCAAGAACTGAGTTAGCGAGCCAGTGCCTACACCATACTGTACTATATATCTATAGCTTTCCTGTGTATGGGTCTAAGTCTTCCAGTTCACTTAGAGCTAGCTCAGTAGCGATGCCGTTTAATGAAGTGTCTTGTAGAGCAGTGTCGTTACAGGTTCCTCCACATTCAGGCATTGCATATTGCACTGGGTTTTCCACCTTGCCATTGGGTAAGCTCTGCTGTTTCCTCCTTCATCCCTTTCATGAGGTGATCCATGCAAAATACTGTTACTACCTCTCATGCCTGCCTCTGTGGTCCTCCTGCCGTTTCATCCTCTGCTGCTGTCCCTTCAAATTTCCCCTCCCAGGGCTCTGCTATTGCCTACCAGCAGCAGCTCTTTCTCACCACCATTTCAGCTGCCTGACAGAGAGCAAGTTAGTGGGCTGCAGAGCTCCGTTCTGCATCACAGTTAACTTTTAAGGGTGACGTCTCACAGGCAACGTGTTTTCATCTCATGATCTGTTTTCTCCACAGTCAACTCTCTGGAATCTACTCCCAAAGATATCCTCTGGACTAATGCAATTGAAATCCTGCTTCAGCTTTAAAAAAAAAAAGCCAAACAAAAAACTCTCCATAGAACAAAATGGGGAAAAAAAGACAAAGTAAAGGGAAATTTAGGGACAATATACGCTTGAAAGGCACATTGAAAAGTGCCTTATAGATAAGAAAATTTTGTTTTTAAAGAACAAGCCTTTGCCTCTTCTCCAGCCTGAGATCTTTGCTCTCCTTTATGATTTCAGAGGTTGAAGTTAGTAGGTAGTTAATAGTGATCTGAATATCAGAGAAGCCGAACACTGCATAAAACCAGCTGGAATCAGTTAAAGCTGTGGGTGCCCAGAATCACTCAGGCATATATGTTGTCCATCCTAATACCTTATTTTAGAGTTGAATATGAAGTTACTAAGCTCTATTTACGGAGTCCTCCGGCTCCCTACACCACGTTAGGCAATTCAAAAGTATTTTGTATCTAATTTAAATTAAAAAAAAAAATCATTTTAAAATATTCTAGGGATTGGGGATTTCCTGAACTGAGCAAAGAATAGTAGAGAGGGCTCTTCTTAAGAGAAACTGAACAGGTTGTGTTTTCTGTATGCATCTTCTACATCTAATTTACCTGGTCTGCTCAGAGGATCAGAACGATGGAAGAAAATTGTCCTGATGCCCTTTCCAAAAACACACTTTCCCAGAGCATAGAGAAGGCAATGATTTTATGCATTTGAAAACACAGGAAAATATAGCTTTAAACATTTGCATACAAAAAAAATTTAAAAGGGAGCATTTCCTGAAAATTTACCTCAGTTTAAAGATGTGCATGCTAAGATCGAGAACTACCTTGATGTACAAATGACATAAGGAATTAATAGTGCTGTTTTAGCAAATTCCAGATGGTGAAGTTTGTTGTACTGGTCAGTGATATTTTCTAAGCTGAATTTCTCAAAAATGCCCAGCATTGAACACGTGTCCATATTCCTGTACAAAGCAATAGAGAATATTTGGCCAACTGGACTGTGTGATTGGCAGAACATTCAGACGTTTCATTTTGGAAAAGAAATGTCATTTCATGGAATGGAACTTCCAGCAGACTATTCCACTGCCATTGCTGAAAATCTCTAATTTTTCCTTTATTTAAAAGTAGACTACAATATTATTAAAATACGGGTATGTGAATATAGGCTTCTGATTTCTAAAATATTATCTTGTCAGATTATAGGAAAAAACCTAATTGAATACTTTCTGTGGGTCTGTAGATTTTTCCAGCTTGTTCCAATGTCATCATTATGGTATTTACAATAATTAATTTTATGTCAACAGTTGCTGGTTAATACTCTAAATATTCTTATTATTTTACCACCGGTAGATTGAAAAGTACTTTTACAAAAACTGCTAAGGAATATTGCTTTCATTTTATACGAGGTGACTTTGAAGCACTGTGTTTAATTCATTTAGATGGCCACTAATATGAGTCTGAACGAAACTATGAGATAAAACAAAAGTAGGCTTTTCAAGTCAATAACATGAAGCTTAATAATGTTTCAAAGACACTGTTATTAGGTCGAGATGTGAAAAGGAAGCAGC
The DNA here is from genome assembly GCF_000699105.1 of Pygoscelis adeliae. NCBI lineage: Eukaryota > Metazoa > Chordata > Aves > Sphenisciformes > Spheniscidae > Pygoscelis > Pygoscelis adeliae. The sequence continues at coordinate 253,057 of NW_008824618.1, forward strand.
AATAGGTACCTCTTCCCTCCGTTTTGTACTGGATGTTGCAAAAAGTGATAGGAACAGAGGAAGAAAGAGCATGCAGGAGCTAACTTTCATTTTCAAAAGACAGGAACCAGGAATGAGTAAGTTGTCCAGAGCTAGTGGTCCTTTATGATCCTTTCTCATCTGTGTGAAACTGCTGTCAGGTTGCTTAGAGAATTTGTCTTGCCTGGTGAATGCCCTTAATAAGCTGTTTGACTAAAGGAACCAGATACTGGGACAGACAGCAAAATGGAGGAGGGTTTCTCCAAGCAGACCAGCAGGTCTGAAATTTTTTGTATAGTCACAAGACTAGCTCCAGTTCTAATCAAAATCCTGCCATTTTCCAGGAAATTGTTAAGAGCTGACAAGATTATTTTTACTAAGTCACAACCTGTGACATTTTAGTTGAAAGTCTGTAATATTTTACATTTTGCAGAGCAAAGCAAATCAGAACAACGACGAAAAAAATTTACATCCTGGGAAAAGTAAAGACTTAGTTACCCTAGTCCTGGTCTTCCCTTGGTGGGTCAGGAGGAGACGAGAGAAAAACTGGAGGTGTGTGCTTCTCTTATGGAAAGATTACGATCCAACTAGTGAGATATCCACCTTGGATCACAGCTAGATATTGTTTTCTCTCTGACAATTCTGTCCTGAATGAGGATTTCTCGAGCTACAGTCAGGGAGGAATATATGAGCTGTTTTAGGGGCAGCTCTTGGACAAGCACTAGCATATCTTCTACTGAAGTCATCTGGGACGGGAGCACAACTGAAAAACTCTTGCAAGAAACCTCTTTTCAGCTTATGTCTGGTGCAAGGATGGAATGTTTTTGGACTTAAACAAACAGACATGTTTAATTAATTAATAAATCAGTTAAAAATAAAGTGGTATGTTACATCAGAGGGTTTTACTCATCAGAATCCTGACCATTTTAAATATAAGCCCAGGCTGATCATTTTTAGCTGAACTTTTAATTTCCCTGAAGTCTTCCAAATTTTTAAATGAACTTGGATAAATGAGTGATGATTAACCTATGCATCTATTCCCAAACCTATCCTCAGATTAAGTTCACCCTTTTCTTCACAGGATGTCTTGGCAATTGCTGTGAGCTCCATTTTCTTCTGACGGAGCAGACATTCAGTAAGATAAGGTAAGATGTTCCTTCCATTTCCCCATTAAAATTTCTCATCATTAGCTTTCTGGAATGAGCAAACACAGACCTTAAAGAGACCTTAGTGCAGAACTACAGCTTCTTTGGTCTGTTTTAGGTTCTTTACCACTGACCCATCAAAAACCCCTGTGTCTTTATTGGATGCATACCATCTATACATGTCCTTCAGGCAACAGCTTCTGGAATGGAAAAATATATTTTTGTGATTTCTACAGGTCTCCATTCCAGAACTTTTTGCCCTCAACATCACCTTCAGAACTGGTTTGGTCTCTTCTACTGACACTGCTTCATTCTCTTCAGATTTCCTCTCTTGTGCATGTGCAGCAGCTTGTGTTTATGAACCCAGTGAGGTGTTCCAAGGAAGCGTGACTTGACACATTAACACGTCTTGCTATATGTTCGAAGGCATAGCACGACGCACTGTCAGTGGCAAAGAACGGTTCATCACTCAGCATGACACAATGTTCTTCACTTATGTGAAGTGGGAAACACTTCATTCTTTGCAAACGGACTAGCTGTGTATGGAAATCTCCTTACTCACCTCCAAAATGATGAAGCTTTTTGAATTGTGATGACGATATGGAAGGAAAGGAAAGTAAGTCTTTGTCTCCATGTTATTTCAGCTATCTATCTTTTTTTATTTCTTTTTATTGCACTGAAATACTTGATTCATTCACCTCTAAATGATACAGCTGGTATGAATATTGTTTATAACTTGTTTTCAACATTAAAAGTCTGAAAATATCCCATTAGAGATATCATATGACTAAAAGCTGAATTAACGGATGACAGGAATCTGGCAGTAACAGAATATATACCATTGTTTTAATTTTAAAATGTATAGAATTACCTTATTGTTCCAAATATTCACTCGCTTTAACTAGCACTTATATTGTTTTAAGCAGCATAACAAATATGTAACATTCCACATACATTCATATTAGAACCTCCTGAGAAATTGTGACCCATATAAATACATACATATCCTTAATTTTCCTTTCCAAGTTAAAACTGAACTTTGTTCAATTAAAAAACAAAAGAAAAAAAAAAGCCAATTTGAAGTACAATATACTTGGACCTTTTCCACAAATTATTTTTTAACTGGAATTTTATAAAGCAGATTACTTATTGAAGGATTGTGATATAATATTTAAGTTTTATGGAGCTCAGAAAGCTCAAGTCAAAGAAAAGAAATATTATTTTACAAAGGGAAAACAGGTGCAAAGAAAAAAAGTGATTTGCCAACATCTCTTTGAAAACTAGAGGCAAAGCTAGAAATAGAACCCAGTATTTTTTAGCTTGAGGTCCAATATTCTATTTATTAAACCATACTGCTCATAATAAAAAGAAATAATTAACTCACTGAAGATCTTTCATTTATCTCTTTTTTTTTTTCAGTTGATTTCAGTGATCTTTATGCACAACCTTTAGTTATGGACTTCTGCTAGTGGCAAATAGTGAAACACTGAGCAATCTTATTAGATGGAAGTTGGAGGGCAAAGAAGTTCCATTTCTATGATTTGTGGATGGAGAACACATGCTGTTTCATGACAAAGAAGAGCACAGACATAGGCATGACAATATCTGCTGCTTTCCTGGAAAAGTATTAGAAGTGTTCTGGGCTCTGCCACTGGTGGATAGATGAGACACACTGGGTGGAAGAAAACTGAGAGTCAGGATAGACAGCTGCACACTATCATCTTTTTAGGCTTGAAGAAATTCCCCTAGATGGGATAACAACTTTAATATACAGCATCAAGATGAGAGCAGCAAAGCTGGTGAAAGGACTGGATGGAATGTCCTATGAGTAGCGGCTAAGGACTTTAGGTTTGTCTAGTTTGGAGAAAAGGAGGCAGAGGAGCGACCCCATTGCTCTCTACAGCTTCCAGAGGAGGGGAAGTAGAGAGGGTTCTATTCTATTCTATTCTATTCTATTCTATTCTATTCTATTCTATTCTATTCTATTCTAATTACCGTTTCTTCTGTGAAGAATTTTTCAGTGGGAGAGTACAGGAGCAAAGGGTGTCCTTGGTCAGAAGTTGTGCTGCTCTTAAGAAACAACTGATTCAGCACGGCCATCGAGTGGCTATGTCACACTTTCACGTCTGCAGTAGTTCACGTTTCCCTCAGGTAGGGCTTTCTGGCCATAGCTCATGTTGTTGGCCTTTCCCTAAGAATTCCCCTGGCAAAGGAGGCAAAGGCATGCAGGGATCTCTGGAAATAGAAAAAAGTCTTGTGATTAAGATGGAGACAATATTGGGCTGGGAGACAAAATACCTTCTGTCTACAGATGCATTTGCACTCTGAGCCCACTGTGGAAAAAGCTTTTCTTTTGTTACACCAAAGGGAGGTGTTTTTATTGTTACTGCAATATCTCTGAAAGAGCTGAGCCCATAATGCCTAAGCATTGCACAACCCCATTCTTATTGATCTAGTCATAGACAATTAGTTTCTATTCACCGGTATTGGACTGATATCTTGCAAGGGATCATTTTTGTGTCCTATACACGTGTAGCAGCAAGTTTCAACTAAAGAACAAGCTCTGGTGGTAGTATTTTTAGTTTTGCTTGGTTTCTTTAGGCTAAGGGTTTGTGACATGATAGTATGGTACCCATACCCGACACTCAAAGTTATAGGGTAATATTTTAGAGTTACTGAGCAATCTCCAGAGATCTATCTCAAAATCAAAAGACTACGTGTGATCTATGCTGATTTTGCAGAAGTTTAGTGTCATGTCCTCATTCAACCACCCCTCAGAAGACATTTTAACAGAGAGACAAGGTACCTTATCAACATTCTTCATGGATATTTCCTTAAAGACTTTCTCTTAATCCACGAAATGACCTCAGGGACAGAGCTGGAGCTTGTGTGCTGTCTGTATGTGTGAAAGGTGGGAGAAGTATTCAAGCAAAGATTTTGGGGCCAAGTATCTGAACTTGCTACCTGCTTTTAACTACCAGAGCCGGAAAGGACAAAATCATGTACTCTTTTCTCACTTCTTTCGCGGGTCCATCATCTATTGTTGTTGAAAACACATAAAGAATTTTGTATTGTGATGTAATTTATGTAACTTGTCCAAAACAATATTAGATTTATTCCATTTGCTATATGAAAGATATCGTTAGAATGCAGCCCATTTGGCAAAACTTGTCTCATAGTTCCAGGCAAGGATTCAATCACCTGTTGCTAAGATACTTAAAAAATATTGTCTGTTTTTAAATGTTCCTTTTTAATTGAATAAACTGTTGGTTTGAAATATTGCTGCCGAGGTTAAAAAGGTTTAGAAAATCATATAACATTTTTACTGGAAAGCAAGTTTTAGAATGGCTTAAATGCAACAGCTGCAGCTTTTATTTATTCTATTCTTTAGTTAGATATTAAAAGTTGTATTGAAATAATGACTGCTTGAATATTTGGGAACTTATTAGAACATTGTCACAGACAAACTTAAAATACATTTGATCTGCATTATCCACATCACCTCTATAACAATAATTTCTAAGAAATAAAACC
>NW_008824618.1:257775-266649 GCF_000699105.1 Pygoscelis adeliae
GCACAGGAATGTTACACTGACACTAGTACAAGTTACCTGCATGTAACGGGGCTGAAAACATAGAGGTGTATAATTTCTGTCACTATACATTTAAAATTATGTAACATTGTAATCAAAGACTTTTTTTTTTTAATTCTAATATTTCCTTCTTTTGTCAGAGGGATATTCCTAGGAACTGGAATTACACTGACCTAATATTTGATTGCTAAAGTATGAATCTTTTGTATGTGAAATTCAGAAGACACAGAACAGTAGAGTTCACCTACTGACTGGATTAATTTTTATCTCATTGCAATAGAATTTACAGGTAAAAGGAGTGTTTTGCTTGCCTAATAAAATTGCACTTAGTATATTAACAGTTCTCAGCCCTGACACTCACAGGTAAATACTGAACAGGATTTTGGAGTCTGAAAAGAATTAAAGATCTGTCCTTTGAATTTATCTTTTGTAGTCTGTAAAGAGGAGGGAGTGTTTTATACCACCACTCTGACTGCTCAGCTGGAGAACTGAATGATACCCAACAATTTAAGTACCTAATCTTTATGTTTCACTGAAGAATTTTGCCACAGAACAGTTTAGATGCAAATATGAGATGGTAAATCTATGCTTTTGGATAGGGGAAAAGAGGACAAATTATATTCCCAATACTTGACAGGTCTGTGACAAAAAAAAAAAAAAAAAAATTGCATAGATCCAGACTAGTTGTTGCTATCAAGATTTGATTTATCCCTCTATAGGGAAAAGATCTGGTGTAAAACTAAGACAGCTAAGCTGTCTCTCAAAGCTAATGTTCTAAAAACATAATTTCAAACAAAAAAGAGTAGATGCAATGCTTTTTTTTTTTTTTTTCTTCTTTTATCTGGTATTTAAAGTAAGTCTGGTAAAGAAAAGGAACAAACCAAACATTCTAAGTGCTTATTTTTTATTTTTTTTTCCCCCAGAAGGCTTTCCCTTTGACTTTTTATTAGTCCCATGAATAATGGGCTCATTTAGCCTGGAAGATACTGTTGGTAGGTCATGAAGTCCATCTCCCTGAATCACAGTAGGATTGATTGCTTTACTCCTGAGCCATTCCCAAACAGATGGGTGGCCCAGTCTTGAATATTCAAGTGATGGAGATTCCATGACCCCTGTTGGCAGTGTGCACCACTTCCCTCAGAGTTTATCTAGTTTTTCCTAGCATTTAACCTAGGTTTTCTCGACTGGATTTCAATTCCATCACGTTGTGTTCTCTCTTTGAGGACGAATGTGAACAATTGGCCATCTACTTTTATCAAACATCTCTGCACAAAATACTTCATTATGAACTTAGGAATTCAGGTCAGGGTGGCTGAAAAGTCGACTAAGGTCTCCAAGACTTATAGACATTGACAGTGCATAAGACTGTAGATGTGCTTAGTTTTACTATCAAAATTTTAAAGGAGATATTTCATTCACTGAAAACCTAGTTTACAAACTATTGAATTACCAAAAGGATGGTTTAAGAATTGAAATTTGTTACAGGTGCTAAATTTTGAAATTCTGCAAGCACACGAAAAATGGGTAGTGCAGAAAATTTTAGCAAAACAATAGAAAATCTTTCCTAGTAAAAGACAAATAAAAATCTGAGCCGCCTCTTCTGAAAACCTCATCTGGACAAAATGATTTACAAAGTGAGTCTGCTCCCTAACAATCATCTGTCTGAGGTGTCCAGAGAAAGAGGTTATTGTGACTAAATCTTGATGTCTTTATCTGAGCTGCTTGCCTACACTTCCTTTACAATGAATGAAGAACACAGTCTCTTCTCCACTGTGATTCATGTCATCTTAATGTAGCTTTCTAATATGGATCAGATGAATCATGCCTCAAAAGTGCTTATTTTCCTTCCTTCACTGTTAAGCAGTCTGGAGCAATTATCTTATTTGTGGGCAGCTGCAGCTGCAGACAACTTGGGTCAGATGAGATGAACATGTTCTTGCTGTCGCTTGAACTAACAAGTACCTGCAAATGCTCTTTTTTTCTTTTTTATCTTAAGGCATGTCTAATACACAATCTGATGAAGCTAATTTCTTTGTCTCATCATTGTGCAGAAGTGTGTTTCAGACTTTAGCTGGAAGTTGTCATAAAACCTAATGCTTCCACTCATTGAGAAATTTACTACATTTTAAACAGAAATCTCTCTTTTTCTGTCCTTAAATAAAGACTGTAAATTTGCTCTTATCAGCGAAGGAGATGAGGCCACTCAAACAGCCAGGAAGTTATTTCCAAGCACTATCCCTAATCCATGAAGCAGTTAAGTTTCTCTTGATTCCTGGGGATGAGGAGGCTTCAAACATATTAGTTAAGTTTATTTGGAGGGGTTGGCTCTGAAAAATATGTAGAATGGAGGCTGTACAGGCTGTAGATGGATATAAATGTGTTCTCCACCTGCACACATGCACAGCAGCATTGTCCAACTCTGATGTATTTCAAATTGATTGAAACTATAAATAGTGCTGCTGGCAAAACTGCAAACAGTAACTTCTGGACTAAACTTCAGCCTTTGCACAGTAAAGTCAGTCAGATCAGTGAATAGTACAGTTTGTTGGGTTTAAGGTATGTCGTTGAGTCCTCTACTTCTCATAACACTGTCAGACTTACTTCTGCTTAATCTCATGCAGTAACAAGCTAACAGAGTTTAAATAAAAAATTCCCAGTATTAAAAACAAAAGCGATTATCCTGCAATCCCCAAAGGCTCGGCTATTGCCAACAGTTAACCATTGATGTGTGAGAGTGACCTGGAGGTCAAAAGAGATGCCTTTCACTAACAAGCTTGGTTTGTGCATGGGTCGGAGCTGTGACTCAACACTCTCTACCTCTGGCAGATGAGGGGATGTGACACTGACAAAGCTTTAAGATAAAAAAGAAGGAGAAATGAAGACAACAAAAATTTTTGCTGTGCAGCTTTTGCCACGTGCCTAAAATCAGCTCTGTAGGACTTGTCTGCATTATGGTTATAAGGAAATCATAGAAACTAGTCCTCACAAGATAGGTCCCTGAGTTTTACAGCTACAGCTTAAATTTTCATCCCAAATATGATTTTTCAATTAGAAAAACATGACTAAGGCTCATGTTTTCCAACCAGCTGTCCCAAAATTTCTAATCTTACATCAGCCACTGCCCTGCTGTGTGACTGCAGGCAATTTCTCAACTCATTTATTTTCATTTATGATTATTTGTATTGCTGTATATCTAGGAGCCAGAGCCCTTTGTGCCAGGTGCTGTAAAAGAGAACAGAGAACAATTATTGCTGGAGAAAGCTGGGAGTCTACAGCTGGGGAACTGGGATGGACACAGACTGACAGCTGAGGACAATAAGAAATGACTGACGTTGTATCTCTGAGCATGATAAGCAATGGCCTTAACATGCCAGCAGCATGTCAGTGTTTTCTGTATCCATCATACTAGAAAAGTGTCTTAAAGAGGGGACAAAAAACCTGGTAATTTGATGCCTACAGGGGTCTCTTTCAAAAGGTGAGAGGCAGGATGTGAAAGAACAAAGGTGCTTAGGAAACCCACAGGAGGAGGACACGTGCAGACCAGCTGGGAACTGCTTTGCTGGTGAAGGTCCATCCATGGCTGTTCTGTGGTATGAGGGAGGAGGAGGAGGGCTGCAACAAGACAGCAGTGTGGATAGGCTGATGGCCTATAGGAACAAGCCATTTAGCAGGACTGCATTTGTGAAGGCCATGGAAGAAGAACACAGCAGTATTCAACGCACAATGATGTAGTGAGAGCTTCCTTGGGTAGTAGCCATGGGGGTTGGTTGGAAAGGTCGGATTTTAGAAACGTTATGATGAAAGAAGATATTTGAGATAGAGCCTGGATAGGAATACCCACAGAAATATGGCTCAGTGATTGCATGTAAATTGTGAACATAAATGACAGGAATGATGGCAGTGTGGTGACACTCCTGTTCTTTGACTCATCAGCATTGTAATCTCTTTAGGGAAGGCTCTGCATTTTCTATAACGTTTAGCAGGATGTGTCCCCTCCTGCATCGTGGCAAATAGCTAATAGAAAATACAGTATGTAAATAGGTCCCTCAGCTCTGTTTAAATTCATTTTATGGATCTAGGTGTTGAAAAGCTCAATTTGAAGACTTAATTAAGAAAATAACAAACAAGGAAAAGGACCAAATAAATCCATGACACCTGCATATACAATGAATTCATTTTCCTTGGCAAAATGCAAAAATACTCATCTTCACATTTAAACTAACACAACTGTTAAGCTGACCACCAGATTTCATGTGATTAAATTTTATCACTGCCACGTCCATAGTCCTCCAGGATTTAATTGAAAATGTGAATCTTTCCTAAATCACAGCACTTAAACTTCTAATCTTGTTTGTTTATTTTGATTAAACAAAGATGTTCTGCTTTTTTTGTAGAAGTGATGTCACCTAATTGACTACATGTTGGTTTAGCCTCTAAAGCCATAAAATGTGATTCTATTCTTCGTAGCTTTTAAGCTTGATTAAAGCAAGCTCCTCAAGTTGTTCTCTAATAGCAGGCTCCCCAGAAATGGAGAGAGATTCTCAAGTGGTTTAATGTTTAGAAAATGAAGAAACATCTCCACCCCCTCATGTAACCACAGGAAACAAAGTATTAAAGTTGGGGAGGGGGAAGGAACGAGGAAAAAGAGAAGTTCATTCTCTGTCTTTCCCCCAAAATGTGAACCACAAAGGATTGTTTTTCTTTCATGTGAAGAGATTTTCAGCGTTTCATTTCCTTAGTTTTCTATATGGTACGAGCAAAACTCTTAAATCACTAGTTAGCGGTTTCGATCTAAATCTCATCATCTAATTATTTTTACAACGCATTCTTGGACGGGTAGGAATGGTTCTGCCAGGAGATGTTTCACAATAATTAGAAGCCCCAATGGGTCTCTCAAGAATGTTTAAAGGGTTCCATATGCAGGCTGCTACAGGGAACCATGCTGTACACAGCTCTTCGTTTGAAGCAATAAGTCTTGACAGACCTTGTTGTATTTTATTATAGCAAACAAAATCCATGCCAACCAATGAGGTTCCTGGATATCTTGCCATTCTTTACTGGGAAAAATAACAGCGGAGATCGGTTAGCTACAAAGACACTCTCATATTCATGCAAATATGGGCTGCTTGAAAGGCGTTTCTCTCAAAGGCAGTTCTTTGTGGCACAGAGACAGCATTAGAAGGTGATTTTTGGCAAATAAAAATGCCTTAAAAGCAGTGCATAAAGTTTTTCATTTCCCCATTCATGCAATGAACATACAGAATTGGCTTTTGAAGTTAAAATGTACACACTGAAATATGACTTGCTAACACACGTAAATGGCCAATTCGAGAAGCTTAACCCTCCTCCTATTGTGTGTGTTAGCCAATGAACAACTGCTGTACACCTTTTAGCTGAGTATATCTTGCTTGCACAGTCTTTTTGCATATAGTAAGAGATGCCTGAAGAAAGTGGCCCAGACAAGCAGAGTTACACCATATACTTTATGAATTTCTTTGAACATGGTACATACATATTAAGCAATGGATAGTTACTTGACTAACAACAAGGGAGACAGAAAACTAGAGCTCTTCCACAGTGAAGGACTGATAAGACAGCGTTCATAATGAACACACAAGAAAAAATAGGTAATGGAAGCAGAGAAGGAAATAGAAAACTCTCCATTTGAACAATCATTATTAATACAAGGGCCTGGCAAAAGAACACAACTTTCCAAGAGCATCCTCTTCCTTATGAGTCTCACATATTGCTCTGCCTTCTCAACTAGCTGTTGGTGAAACTTAGCTGAAGTTAAGTCTTGGTCCTTGAGGGTAACAGAGCATTTTTCTAGATAACTAGCGATGTATGTTTTCAGACATGTGATTTGCCTGCATATGTGAAATATTTGTGGCCATATTAGGCATGCTCAAATGTATGCACGCAACTGCATATGCCTACACTTTCAAATCTAGTCCATAATGTCTTGGTGTTAGGATACAGACACGTCTCCCCTGTCAACTGTAAAGTTATTGGCTTCATCTCTGCTTTTATTTTAAGTGAATGCTTTGGCAAGGGTTCAGTTTGAGACATCGTAATATTGTACAGATATCTGTACATAATTTTATACTGAGCACTTTATGTGGGGTTGCCCAGTATTTAAATATCACAAGTGAATTACTTCACTAACATACTTCATTGAGAAGGTTATTTTATATATATAGATATTCTCAAGATATTTATGAGTTTCTTTTGAGAATGTGTTTTGCAGTTTTATAGGCATCATTTTAAACTTAATTAAGTTGTTCTGATAATTTCAGACAAAATTTAGAAATTTTATGAGTTCTTTGTTTCACTGTTTCTCACAGTTTTCAAATGAGTGACTTGGATATCTGTTCTCTTTGTGATGTAGGAAGAATAACTTTATTGACCATTCAATCAGAGTTGTCATTGCCGTTCCCCCACCACATGTAGGATAGATAAATATAAATCTGAAAGAGACTGTATGGATCTTTGTGTTCAGCCCCCTACAAGTGCAAGGCATCATGCAGCAGGTATAGAAGCTCTGATTTCTCCATATACACTTGTCATAGAGGCAACCTGAAGTGTTACCTGAAAACTCTTTTTTTTTTTTTTCCTTACTTTTGTCTCTTGTGTTTCTGTGGTTTTCATAATTCAAGGAGAGAAATAGGCTTACTCAGAAGGAAAAAATTACAAACTCTCATGGATTGAAACTCCCCCTGGAAATGTCCATCTCACACCAGTGCCTGTAGGAGAAATCTAGAGCAAATAGCCCTCAAAGGTAGATAGGTCATGAAGGTGTCTATGATTAGGCTTGAAGAGTGTAATTCTCAGTTTATGAATCTCTAAAGAGCATCGATGCCATTCTACCTGCCCTTCCTACCGCCCATTGCAAGCTGCAAAATATTCCCTAGCTTACTACAAAACACTGAGGTACCAGGTGCAAAAGACTACTAAGCATCTCCAAAAGATCAAGGAAACCAAAGGCTATTGTCAAGAGTAATAGTGTGAAATTTTAGAGTAGAATGTGCCCAAGTGATCCTGAAGAATGAACTTTGTCCTGTGCCACAGAAGACTGCAGGCAGTCCTCACTGACCTTGGCCAGTGTGACTTGGGAGAAGGTTCCTTTCTGACCCCAAAACTTGCAACTGCAAGGCCGAGCTGCACTAGCCAGACACGTGACAGGTTTTGCAGTAGCTCTGGATACACCAGCACATTCTTTCCGATGTTGCATATCCATGTCAAGTCTATCTCCAAAGGGCTGGTGGAAGGAAAACATTATTCCATTTCCTAATGCTGTCAAGTTATGACTCAAGGAGTGAAAAAAAAAAAAAAAATTCTTCCTAGCCTCAGCAGGGATCAGAAGAAACTTCAAAGCATAGGTTTAACATAAAACAAATACAGTGGTAAACCAAGCCTCAGCAAATGGTGACCAAGATTCCTTTAGGGTGTTCTTTAGGGATATAAAAAAAGGGGTACCTTTTTTTTTTTTTTTTAATAAAAAAAAGGATCCTTATTGCATCACTTTTGATTTCTAGTTATAGCATCACACTAGTCACTTATGCAATTCTTTCTTTATCCGAGGTTTCAGGTTTCATCCTGAAACAATTTAGGTTCCTTACCCTTATCTACGTTCTTTAGAAGGCTGTCCTAGAAAATCACAATGTAGATGTTTAGAAATCTTCAAATTTCTACTTAAAGTTCTTTCATAAGCATTTTACACTCATTTGATCCTATACCAATATCAGCTTTTATATGAAATAACAATTCTTTGTCTTTCACAGTTGTGATCCAGATGTCTTTATTACAAACAGTTATATATCCTAGTTGTTTTATGAGTCAAAACATACTAAGATTTTTGTAATCTGTTTTCATAAAGTAAACACTTCATTATATTAATCACCTGGCAACCCTTACCTGTCTCTATTACCATTTAAATTATTTTTACATGAGTAATCAGAATCATATTTTTTTAAATGTGACCTTACCATTCTGTAGTGATAGTAATTCTTCCCATCCCTGGAACTCTTCCTTATTAATCTCCCCACTTACCTGGAAAGCAATTTCAGATAAAGCTTTTTATTATGTTCAAATCTTTAATCTCCTCAGTGTAGTAATCTTTGTTGACTTGATCCCTTAGTTTTTTTGCTTATCTCTTAAAAATCCAAAACATTACTTTGATCCTGTTCTGTAGCTCTAAAATCAGTTTAATCAGCTCATGATCGCTTAATGCAAGGACAGTTTCTATACCCACCTCTTCTATGAAAACCTTGCTCCTTCCATCTTATTCACATCTTTTCTTTTAGGTTCCCTTGGGAAAGGGCTAGTCATCCCAGGCCCAAACATAGAATCATAGAATCATAGAATCATTAAGGTTGGAAGAGACCTCCAAGATCATTGAGTCCAACTGTCAACCCAACACCACCATGCCCACTAAACCATGTCCCTAAGCACCTCATCTACATGCCTTTTAAATACTTCCAGGGATGGTGACTCAACCACTTCCCTGGGCAGCCTGGTCCAATGTTTAACCACTCTTTCAGTAAAGAAATTTTTCTTCACATCCAATCTAAACCTCCCCTGGCGCAACTTGAGGCCATTTCCTCTCATCCTTTCGCCAGTTACTTGGGAGAAGAGACCGACATCCACCTCACTACAACCTCCTTTCAGGTAGTTGTAGAGAGCGATGAGGTCTCCCCTCAGCCTCCTTCTCTCCAGGCTAAACAACCCCAGCTCCCTCAGCCGCTCCTCATAAGACTTCTTCTCCAGACCCCCCACCAGCCTCGTTGCCCTTCTCTGGACACACTCCAACATCTCAACATCCTTCTTGTAGTGAGGGGCCCAAAAGTGAACACAGTA
>NW_008824618.1:270265-320657 GCF_000699105.1 Pygoscelis adeliae
ACTTCCCTACTCCTGCTGGCCACACTAGTTCTGATACAGGCCAGGATGCCATTGGCCTTCTTGGCTGCCTGGGCACACTGCCAGCTCATGTTCAGCCGGCTGTCGACCAACACCCCCAGGTCCTTTTCCGCCAGGCAGCTTTCCAGCCACTCTTCCACAAGCCTGTAGCGCTGCAGGGGGTTGTTGTGGCCAAAGTGCAGGACCCAACACTTGGCCTTGTTGAATCTCATACAGTTGGCCTTGGCCCATCGATCCAGCCTGTCCAGGTCCCTCTGCAGAGCCTTCCTACCCTCGAGCAGCACAGCTGGGGCTGGTGCAATCACTCAAGTAATTGTATCACCTGACTTTTATTATTAGTGCATGTAGTAATTTTTTTCTCCCTAAACCAAAATGCTCTTTCTCCCTCCCACCCTCTCCTTGCCACTCTATATTGTCACTTAATTATTTTCAATTGCATTCTGTGTGTATACCCAGCCTATTCCAGGTGCTCCTTAGCCAGTGTCTCTGCTTTGAGAAAGTCTAATTCATAAAAGCCTCCTTGAAGACAAACATCCTAAAATTCCCTGAGAAGTGCTATCCTCAAGCTATTTGTTGACCTTCATTATTTTGCCATGCATTCACTCTTCTTGTCTAATGACTTGGAGGGTCTTGCTCTTTTCACTGTATTCCATAAGTTATTATAGCCATTTTTGGTCTATGTCATCTAAAGACTAGTCAAGACGCTTATTCCAGAATAAACAACTAGCTCCCAGCTCTCATCCAGATCCTCTTAAAACTCAGAACTATATCAAATACTGGAAGAATTTTGTATTCTTTCTCAATTCTCATCCTTGCAGACCTGTCAGGTAATGAATCCCAGCTATGTAGAAGAGTTTCCTATTAGCAGTGATCCAACCTCTTGTCATGACTTTTCCACTCTTCCTTGTCTCAGACAAGACTTTACAAGAAAGTTTAATTGGGAAACGTCTCCATAATCTTCCACAGCTCCCTACATTCAATCAGCTTCATGAAGGAATGATCAATGGGCTGTATGCAAACTGTAACTTTGAAGCCGAAACATGAAGCAATGAACTATAATTCCTTAAAGTTTACCTCTCTGGAAATAAAAAAAAAAAACATCTCTGGAACTGTAGTAATGTAGAATAATTTAGGTTGGAAAGAATCTTGGGAGTCTGAACGCCTGCTTAAGGAGGGCTAGAGTCCAAATTAGGTCAGGTTGCTTTAAGTATAGGGCCCTTTAAGTATAGGGCCTCATCTTCTCAAGTTTTGAGCATCTCCAAGGATGGGGATTCCACAGCAAACTTATGAAATCTGTTCCTATGTTTATTTTCCATAGTTACTATTTTTTTCTTTTATATCAAGACAGAATCTCCATTTTTATCATAGAATCATAAAATCATAGAATGGTTTGGGTTGGAAGGGATCTTAAAGATCATCTAGTCCAACCTCCCTGCCATGGGCAGGGACCCCTTCCACTAGATCAGATTGCTCAAAGCCCCATCCAACCTGGCCTTGAACACTTCCAGGGATGGGGCATCCACTACTTCTCTGGGCAACCTGTTCCAGTGCCTCACCACCCTCAGAGTGAAGAATTTCTTCCTTATATCTAAGCTAAATCTAACCTCTTTCAGTTTAAAGCCATTACTCCTTGTCCTATCACCACATGCCCTTGTAAAAAGTCCTTCTCCAGCTTTCTTGTAGGCCCCCTTTAAGTACTGGAAGGCTGCTATAAGGTGTCCCCGGAGCCTTCTCTTCTCTAGGCTGAACAACCCCAACTCTCTCAGCCTGTCTTCATAGGAGAGGTGCACCAGTCCTCTGATCATCTTCGTGGCTCTCCTCTGGACTCACTCCAACAGGCCCGTGTCCTTCTTATGTTGGGGGCCCCAAAGCTGAATGCAGTTTTTGCCACTTAGTGACCATTGCCTGTTTTCCTTTCCATGTGCACCTGCCAAAAGTGTCTAGATCCACCTCCTCTACATCTGCCTGATATTTGGAGAGAACAATCAAATTCTTCTTTAGTCTTCTCTTCTCCAGGTTAAGCTCCCTCAGCCTTTCCTCATGCGTCATGTGCTGTGGACCCCTACCCATCCTGGAGGTTCTCCACAGAGCTTTCTCTTGTATGCCAATGCCTTTTTTTGTTTTGGGGACCCAAACTGGACACAGTGTTCCAGCTGTAGCCTCATGAATGCTGAATCAAAGGAAAGAATAATTTCCTTTGATCTACTAGCCATGCTCTTGCTGGTGGAGACCAGTATGTGGTCAGCCTTTATTGCTGGAAGGGTACAGAGTTCAGTCCTCTGCAGCTGAGAAGGTGAAGAGATTTTCCTGTAACAGAGCAGGAGTTTTACAGCACACTGACTGCTGCCATGATGTTTTGCACCTGGGAGGTCTCTCAAGCAGCTGACTTGCACAGCTGAGGTGTCACACAGAGATCCTGTGAAGCTGTCATTTGTGAAGTGGATTCTTTTCCCCTACAGCTAGAGGTAACGTTGATTTGTTTGGTGGTTATTTGAAAAACAGTATTAAAAAAACAGAGGGATGAGAGGAAGTAAAATTCAGACCAAACTGAATGTTTCAAAATGTGTTGTTCTTGAGATTTTTTTTTAATTTTTATTCTTCATGACCCCAAGGTATTTTAAAATTAAGCATAATTTTGAATTGAAATATCAAATACTTTATTTTAGAAAGCATCAAAATAAAAGGTCAATTTTTATTGTTAAGTTGTTTTTTTCTTTACTAAAACAGTTGCCAAAATTGATGCTGGTATGCTTAATATTCAGATCTTCCTGTTCTGGGTGAAAAAAAGCTTAAAGATGAGATCTTTCCGTCATTCCACTATAGGTTTTTTTCTTAATCTTTCTTCTAGTTTTTTATTTGTTCAGTAGAAAAAAACACCACTTTTGGAAAATCAGGATTTCATTGACATTCCTCAAAGCAGCTGGAAGAGCAAATAGGAGGAAAGATTACTTTAATTTTTCCACACAGCAAAGAAACTACTTTATGGTGGGATAGGATTTGCAGTCTTGACCAAGCTCAGTTTCAATCAAAGTTGATAATTCTCCCATTGGTATAAAAAATGGTCAATGCTAATTTTTTTTTAATCCCAGCATGTATGCTACCATGTATGTAATACTAACAGGCAATGCCAGCAGCAGGTGTGCTGAAGTGGTCTTCTGCAGCCAAACAAAAGATATTTCTACTGACACCTGAGCAGATGTGAGTGAGCTCTACCTGTTCGCTGTGTTGATGGGGAATGGCATGGCTGTGATAATGCAGCACATACCTGGGCTTATACAGCCTCCCAAGTCATCTGGCTCTGTGGTTGACTATACTTGGCTGTGACATGGCTTTGTGGCAGAGTTCACTTGTGTCTTTCAGGGCAAAGTTGACAGACCCATTGCCTCATTATTCTGTAAATCAGTCTGGAAACTGTAATTGCTTTCTTCCCCTCTGCTTGGTTCACTACTGAGCTCTCAAAGACCAGTTTAGGACTTCTGTGATCACTTACTTGGAGAGATATAGCCTGTAGCATGATAAATCTTTGTGTACTGGGTTCAAGGTCTGATTTAATCCCTCATAGAGCACTTCTGTGTTGATTGATCGTCATATTCACATAAAAAATCCACAAATAAAAGACCCCAGCTCTCACCACAGAGAACATAAGTAATACTTAATTTTGATTGAATTGCTAGCAACTGGTAATACTGGTCAGAAGAAACAAGATTTTATTTTCTTTAATTCTTTCATAAATGGTTTTGTTACCCAAGAATACATTTCCTGCTCTTCATGTAGAGATTTCTCATTGCAGTATTCAGGAACTGTCCTCAACTCCTGCGGAAAAATTAATCTCATTTTTAGGGGCAACAGAGAAAGAACAATATATTAAAGGTAGAGAGAATATAAAAGAATCTCATACAATAGTGAAAACATCCAAAAGTAGGGACTGAGAGGTCCATTTCCATGACTTTTGTCTGGGAGCTAATCTAAGAAATATATGGGCTGGTGGATGAATGGACCTAAACAGAGTAGTCGAGGTGTTGTTATCCATCACACTAGTGTAAAAACACAGTAGCTTCATTGCAACACAGATTACTTGGTGATTTAGTAATAATTAACTCTGCAACCTTGACATCAAATGGAATCTTGTTTTCAATGGTATGTAGTCTTTCCAGTAAAGACACTAAAAGAAACATGTTACTTGATGTAAATAAAATAGCAGAATTTGGCCCTAGCTGAAAGGATATACTCCAGACTGCTGTAACTGGAGATAGTCTGAGCTGCTTAAAAATCCCAACACAGTGACAACAAGTTCTGGATAACTATTTAACTTATTACCACCTAAATAGGAATTTGTGGCCTGAAACTGCAGACACCAATGGCTGCCATATACCTGCACATACTGTGGCTGACTCTTTCATCTTTCAGTAAATGCAAAAACATCATTCAATGAAGGTTACCTGTATTTATTTAACACAATACAGACCACCATGATTAGTAAAATGACATTTGAAGCAGCTTTTGTAACCAAGTACTTGGCTTCCTGCCCAAAACTATTGGGTAACTATTTGCAGATTAGAAGAGGGGACTGAAGACAAATGGTGTCTTGAAAGTAAAAACGTGACCTTTCCCAAATAACATGATGCTAAAATGCTAAGCGGGAGATAGCCCTGCAGTGTAACTTAAAAGAAAACCACAAGTTGTGTTTGCTTTTCAGCATCCACAAGCTATTATTCTGTAATAACAGAGGGAAAAGTTTTCTCCAGGCAACCCTTCCAGTGGTTGCAAACTGGAAATAACTTCCAACCACTAAATGATGTTTAATTTTTTTCTTTCCCCCTTTTTTTTTTTTTTTTTATTTCATGCATACCCATGTTTGCACAGCAGAGCAAATGCACTTCTAAGGATGTGTCACTCTGAATGCAAAGCAAGCTACCCTGATAAACAGAAATATGCCACGAGTTGCACATACACTCCAAAGGAAGCAATCTCTACCCACAGTTCCTGTTAGACCAGAGGCGAGTCAGAGCCTTCACATGATTTTCTGGTACTTGCTGTGTTACCATGGGCAAGTCACTTGTAACGTCACTGTACTCCAGTGCTTTAAAATGTAATTCAGCAAAGATGGTGAAAGATGGTGCACTGATTAGGCATTGAGTTAGGTTTTACTTTCCACTTTCCCCCAATATTGGAACTTATTGCTGCATGTATGTTACCGGGACAGCCTGAAGAAAGGCAAAATTGGTACAATATTAAAATATTTTTTAAAAGGACATTTCAATGTCAGTGTTTGTATTTTTATTTTATGAACATAATCCTATATTTTTTGCATTTTTTTCCTTGATACTAACATTTCTCAGGAATTGGTTATTTTGGGTGTTTGTTACTTACTCTTTTCTTCAGCTATATTATGGAAAAGGAGGTAAGAAAGAATAAATCTTAGGATTTAAAAAGAAATTACCAGATATGCTGATGTGCACTGACAACACAAAATCATCCTTGAATAAAGGGTGATCAATTCCTTCTATTAGTAAGATAGCAGACTTGCTGAAACAAAGTGTTTAAGGGCAGAAAGGACACTATTATTATCTAGCTTGAACTGCCATATAACATAAGCAATTACATTCCATAAACTATAGGCTTCCTTTTTAACAGAATATTTTGTTTTTTACTTAAGTATCTAGTCTTGTTTTGAAGGTATCACGAGCTGGAGAAACATCACTTTTCTTACACAGAGTATCTCAT
Organism: Pygoscelis adeliae; assembly: GCF_000699105.1. NCBI lineage: Eukaryota > Metazoa > Chordata > Aves > Sphenisciformes > Spheniscidae > Pygoscelis > Pygoscelis adeliae. The sequence continues at coordinate 276,008 of NW_008824618.1, forward strand.
TTTACCTTTCTTTTTTCTGCCTTGTCATCCTGTGTCTGTGACCTACATCCTGTTCCCCTCCCCCACTTTTTTTTTTATTTATTTCAAAGATTGTATTAGATGCATGACTGGTGAAAATTCATGTTAAGCTGGCTGTCCACTCCAAATCCCATGCTATAGTAACAGCTGCTATCAGCCTGAGAAGAACACGGAAAAAGAAATTTAAAAATACCAATAATACCTGATTAGGGTTCAGGCAGATTAACTGTGCTTCTATCAATAGTCTCTGTAGATGGAAGATTTGGGAATAGGTAAGGAAATTACTTAGTTACTTAGTTCTCACAGAGGCAGTTTCCTCCATGTCTTGTCCCTGGCACCACAATCCCTACAAGCGGCATTCCATCCTAGAAAGTTACTTTATTTTTTTTTTTCTGTGCAGAAGCTGAAGTCTCAGTTGAAGTGTATTTCCCATTCTACCCACGTGTTTCTTAGTCACTGATCTTATTCATGTGTGTTAAAATTTTTTCTGTTGTCCCTTGCTGAAGCTGTTTCCATGGCTGTAACTTGGACTATATGTAAAGTAGAACTGCAAGTAATATCATATTACTTAGTTCATTTTATGCTGCACACTGAAAGTGTAGAACAGCCTAAAATATTTAGGATAATTGGCATTACCCAAGCTAAGATGTAACTGCATTTGGAAATAATTTGAAAATACAACTACAAGTTTATTTATAATCCAGTCCTCTATAAGAAGCCTTCAAACAGTTAAACTTATTCCTTTTATTAAGGTATTTCTTTGCAAATTGCATTGGTCAGAATGCACAGATGATCCTTACAGGAACAGCAAAGAATGTTAGCGACACCTCTTTCAGGTGCTATGTTCCTTTTGTATGTCACCTGCCAAAATGGCCTTCTGTAAGTGACCTTCAATTGAGTTTTAATGGAAATCACATGCCTTTGAGCTATCTTTGAATATGCCAACTGAAATGTGTGTATTCCCTCCTCTCTTTTCTGTTTTCTTTCTCGTGTATGTCTTTTGGGCCACAGCCCCATAATGAACTGCATATGCAGAGACCAGCGTATATAAAGGAGTCCATTGGCTGCTGTAGAGCTCCATATGGATGTGGGGGTCCATCCAACAGAGTAATGTTCAAGTTGGAGATGTCGGACAGTAAACCATTGGCAGCATCTTCATTTGTGTCCTCTACAATATTGGGCATGCTATGGGATGCTTTGTCTTTTTCTCTCATTATACAACCAAATTGTATATAGAAACCACATGGACACAGTGGGGTTCCAAACAAGCTTCTTTACTAAATATAGAGAGCATAGAACAAGTTACTTATACATGGTATTGCTCAGAGAAGTTTCTAAAACACTGAATGCCACAGCATAAAAAAGTGCTCACAGACTACTTAGAGAAATGTTATTCTGTCCACTACTCATTCCAACAGACTACATCACTGCTTTAAAAAAAAAGAAATTGTTAGAAAATAAAAATGGGAATTGCTTCTGACTAAATATAATTAAAAGAAATTGTCACGAAATGGGTAAGTGAAGATTGTTATAGTCTGAAATCACATAGTTTTTCAGTAATGCCAAACCACCAGCTTTAAATAGAACCTGATTTTCATTAATAATTCTGCTTCCCAGTTTTTTATGATTTTTTCAGCAGACCTTATGGATCATATGTAACAATAATATGAGACATGCCACAAAAGGCCCATTTTTAGATGAGATTCCAGGATTTTGCTTAGTTTTATGAGCACTGGATCCAAACTCCACTGGGACTTGCCAAAATTCTAACCATTCATTAACTCAAGCTATCAACAATCTTGAATAAAACAGCTATTTGTAAAGTTATTTATATTCATACATACATATGCCCATACACAAGCACACACATACATGTATGTTTCTGTGACCATGTACACATATGTGTGTTTTTGTGTATAGGCATATAAATGTATAAATATATATAATTGCACCCCTGGAATAAAATTATATAAAAATCAGCAGCATGCATAATGCTGTAACCCTCTGACAGAGATAAAGGTCTCTTTGAAGTCCCAGGAATGAAAGACAAAGTGTCTGTGGAGCATTTAACTTTCTAAAAATGTAAAGAGTCACACTACCACAACCACAACCTCTGTTTCTAACTATATGGCCTGTTTGAGACATTCAGAGACATAATACAGTTTAACTAAGCTAGCTACTTTGAGTTATATTTTAGAGTCCTGATTAATTTCTTCCTAGACTTATGGCCAATTTGAGACAACTTGGAGGCTGTTGACTTCAGGAAATAATAAGCCTCCTTATCCCCTGAACAATAGATCCACTGAATTTTAAGCCAACATCTTTGGATAGTTGAGCTATGGATAAAACCCAGGCAGTATAAGTCAGATATATTTCCTTCATGTATCTGAATCAGTCATTCCAAAAGTGTTTAAGTCATCTAAATTTGTCCTAAATAAAGGAAAGCAGGTAAGGGTGAAAGCAAGAAGGAATTCCAAGTGCCTAAAATCAGGCTAAGAACTCCTCCTTTATGACTTCAGGCACCTCCCTTCATCCATTCACTTTATAGGAAATTTAGGCATTAACTTGAGGAAAAATGCTTCAGGAGGCATTCATCTGTAAGTTGGTTGCTAAAGTTAGATCAAGTTCCTCCACAAGTTTCACTGCCTGAAATCTGAATACCCCCTACATAGCACTAGCAGAAGTTCATCACTTGCACACTTGAATTTTCTACCTATCATAAAAAAACACAGAAGCTGTTTACATTGATTTGTACTTCGGTTTCTGATATGTAGTAAGATAGGATGATGATATCAAGTTGTTGGCAACTTAAATTAGTTTTTGTCATTCTTTTCTTTGTTTGTTTGGTTTTGTTGGGTTTTTTCATTGTGGAAGTAGTAGGTGAACATTTAATTCAAGACCTTACAGTAATGCACACATACATGCAGGCTGAAGTTATGTTGCCTGAGGAAAACTAGACTTCCACCATTTTCTATATTTTGTATACTTGACTTCAAACCTTACCTTATCTTTTAACACTGTTCTTGGGTTTGATTCATTTTACTGTGTCCAGTTCTGGGCTCCCCCGTACAAGAGAGACATGGACATACTGGAGAGAGCCTAACAAAGGGCCACGAACATGATTAAGGGACTGGAGCATCTCTCATTGAGGAAAGGCTGAGAGAGCTGAGACTGTTCAGCCTAGAGAAGAGAAGGCTTGGGGCGGGGGGGATCTCATCAATATATTTAAATACCTGAAGGGAGTGTGTAAAGAAGAGGGAGTCATGCTCTTTTCAGTGGCACAAACTGAAACACAGGAGGTTATTCCTGAACATCAGAAAATACTTTTTCACTGTGAGAGTGGCCAAGCACTGGCACAGGTTGTCCAGAGAAGTTGTGGAGCCTCCCTCCTTGGAGTATTCAAAAGCCATCTGGACATGGTTGGGCAGGGGGGGTGGACTAGATGACCTCCAGAGGTCCCTTCCAACCTCAACCATTCTCTGATGCTGTGATTCTGTGATACTGTGTTTCTATGTCTAAGTGCAGGCATATTCCTTTTTTTTTTTTTTTTTTGAACAGAAGACATCATGAGACTGTTCTGGACCTGTTTGCTGTTGTGATGCTAAATAGTAGCCCACAGTACTGTATACCTGATTTCCTTTTTGCGCTGGATATCTTGATTGTTCAGAACCATATTGCAGACATCATGGACTGAAGAGGACCCAAGTTCCATACATGGTCCAGGCTGCTTTCACTTAAAAATAGCCAAAACACTTTGGTCATTTGAATTCCAGTATTGATCTTGATCAGCCTGTGGCTTAGCTAAGTACAATAGTCCCATAGACTCATTATAAGGAGCTGGAAAGAGCAGGAGTAGTGTTACAGACATTCCCTAGCTCCTATGAGAATGTCCTGCCTGTGAGATTGACCTAGTTGACAAGATTTAAGCAGGAGACAGCCTGAATAACCATCTTCAGGGTAACCAGCAGGAGCAAGACACACCTGGACTACTTGCTCTGCTCTTAGGACTGTTTGGTTATACTGGTACCCGTAAACTAGAGTACAGGAACCCATTCTCTCTGGCCTTGGGGGCAACTGGAATGATCTGGCCACTTCCATACTATGGTCTCCCCAGAACAGGGTGGGCATATGGTAAATCCTGAACTGTGGGAACCATTTTGGAAAATGCTAACTGAGCCCAGGCCAAAACTGTGTTAGCATCCATGCTATCAGTTTAGCAGTTTATATGACCAAATTTCAGTGCTAGCAACCAATCCCCAAATCCACCTTAATTTATTAAAACAGCCATGGCGTTTGTATCTTAGAATACAGAATACAAAAATTCATGGCCATGGGAAACAGACACCGTGTTTCCTCCAGCCCATGGGCTGCACTTTGTCATAGCTCCTACTGGAAGCGGGAAGCTTGTACTTCTCAGTTTGTCCTGTAATCTCACAGTCAGGAAACTAAGGAAGCAGAAGATTCTGGTGCAAAGTTTTCTCTAAAATCAAATTATCCATGTTACATTAAGTATGTAGAGTTACCATTGTATTTTGGATCTTGGGTGAATGTATTTGTGCCGTATACAAATATTTCCTTGGAAAGGGAGACCTTACAGACAAATGATGTGCCCAACCTTTCCTACTTGCTAGATTTAGCCTCCTTGTTCTATTTGAACTGTTGTTCGTGTTCAACTCAAAGAGTTGTCTTTGGAGACAAGTAACACTCTCTGTTATTAACTTCTGGAACCTTGGTGCCTATTCTGGTCATTTAGGTTAGGTAATAGCGATCTTGCCCTATACGTTCATTCACTAATTATCCTTGTTACTGAAGTTACTTACTCCAACCTAAAATAGTCTCCTAGATGTGTTTTAGATTTCAGCATTCTCAAAGCAGAAATCTGAGACCAAATTCTGCTTTGTATTCCACTAGTAAAAATCTGGAACATTTCCACTGATGGATTTCATGGCTCTGTTCATGGGATGTATTCCGAACAGTCTGTTCATTCCCTCAGTGCAGTGTAGTTGCAGGCGTGACAGATCCTCTTTACATCTACTATACCATCAACAGAATCAAACAGCCTCTGTAACGCATTTGTATTTTGACAAATCAGCAAATTTCCATAAAATATTTTTCCTTGGAATTTTTATGACCAGCTTACCCATCGTCTTTTTCACTCACGCATGAAAAATGCCAAAAAGCTATATAAATATTTAATTTGATTTATGATTCTTTTCTGGGCTTGAGAAAGGCTGTGAAACAGCTAAGAAGAGCAAAGAAATCACAGTCCAGAGAGCATGTGGCAAGGCATCAATTGCTGTTCCTTATTAATCCCTAAAGTACATCCCAGTGAAATTTAATAAATTAGTTAAGCCTGTTCACCAGGCCTTACCATTGTCCCAAAAAGGAATAGCTCCTACTGCCTAAGAATCAGCTGAAATGCAGATCATCAAATTACTGAAATTGGAAAGATATGATTAACCTCTGCAATTGTTCTATGCTCTTTCATTTCTGCAGAGATCTATACTAATTCCATGCAAAAGGTATGAAATCTGAAAGAAAGGCTTTTCTTATAGAATTTCCATCCCATTTTTACAACCCAAAGTATTTGGAATTCTTTGAACAAGGTTCAGAAAAGCATCCAAACTTTCTGATGTTCCTCCCTAAATTACATGGGATGCTGGGGACACATTAAAGTATTTAAAAGAGTAGGAAATGTACTATATCATTTTTTGAGTCCATAAGTGATTTTCTATTCTTGCCAACTGTACTCGTGAGACTCAAGGGCACAAAAAGACAGCCAAAGAGCATTTTTAATGGATTCTTTCACATAAAAATTTCATCTAGTTCTGCCGTCCTTGCTTATGCTTTTATTTCCCCCAGAAAAAATGCTGTAGCAATCACTTCTTAAGGAAAAGAGAGAGAAAATGTTTAAGCACCAAGATGTGAGTTTATTTTTAATGATCCCTCATGTTCATTGTGTTATGTATCCAATGTCCTTTTAAAAGATTGGCAGGCAGCCTACAAGTATAACACTAATACTGTGGGCTTTTTGTGTTACTGGTAAAACTTTATTTTCAGGAATTTAAAAAAATATTAGTGTCACAAGCCATTTCAACAATAAGCAGGTAGCTAACATGCTACAGGAAACTGTGTTTGCTATTTATTTGCTTACTCAGCAGCATATTATAGAGTGAATTTTCAGCCTTGTGTGGAGGAAATTAGGTATCTTTTCTATTATTTTGGGGAATTTAATTTCAAATATAACAAGTTTCACAACAACTTTATCTCAGTACAAAACTGAGGAATATGATTTTTTTTTTAGGAGCAATATCTCTGCTGGTTTCAGAGGACTCATTTCTTCAGGTTCATGTAAGGGTTTTTTGCAAACAAGTGTAAAATGTTAATGATAAGTGTTTCAACTTTTAACTTTTGTGAACAATTCACAAAATAAAAGAATCTGCAAAGTCAGGATATTTTCAGTAAGACTAAATGTATTTCAAGTGTTTCACATGAAAAATGACTTACAAATAGTGATGCACCATTTTTAGTCTGTATTGTAAAACAACAAATACATTAATGCCACAAAGTTTTGCTGTTACAGACAAACGCACATATCTGCCTCCATCTACCTGATGAACCTAACTATGTCATGCTGGTTTGGTGGGGACATAATATAGGAGAGAGTGACACAGCTAAACAATTTTAGACAGTTGTGGGTTTCCCAGCTCACAGGTGTCTTCTAGCTGAATCAGTTGTGAAAAACTTTTAGTGAGAATCTGGATGCTTTGACATGCTTTGATGAGATACTATCACTAAAAATCTTTAAACACCTCTTATGGTCATTTCCTATTCAAAATAAACCAACATAAGCAGGATAAATTATAAGAATGAAGAAAATTCTTAACATAAAACAGTTAAAGTACTTTTAAATGGCGTAGCAATCTAAGGCATTGTCTTATCTATATTCTCAGGTGAATGTTATGGAGTATTTTCTCCAGAAAAGAACATGATTTTAAAAATACACAACATAATCTCCTTTTTTTATTAGTGATGCTCATAATGCAATTTGTTAAGAAGAAGGATTGTATGGTACAAACCAGAAGGCTGGAGAGAGCTGCAGTGTGAGATGTCTGCCTGCAGAGGTGGGGACAGATAGACCAAAATTCAGTTCAGCTGCTCTTTGCTAGTCACCTGTAGACAGAGGAGCTCATGTGTGGCCACAAATGGACCTACTTTAAGGCTTTCTTCTAGCAAGGAACTGTTTATCTAGGCCAAGATGTAAAACTAAGACATTTAATGGGCCACTGATGAAATGTGTAGTCATGTTCGTAAGCTGAAACACAGCATTGACATGGTTAAGTGCTGTTAACTACTGGAATTAACGGGCATCGTCACCTGGCATAGCTGTCTAGTTTCACACAAGCTACTGAATGCATACCAAATGATAGTTTCTGTCAGTGTAGTTCTTTATTTGATTTAAAATCATGGCTATGAAGTAAGAAGTCCAGGGTCTTAATACTAGTCCTCTGAGTTAGAATCCTGCAAAATTCCAATTCAAAGGGTTTTTTAAAATTTATTTATTTTTTAAAGTCTTATATTGAATTTAAATAGCTCAAGACTTGCTGAACCTAAAGAAAACCAGATCCTGCCGTTTTATGGCCTTCTTTCTTGTTTGTTTTTAGGGAAGTTGAGAGAAGCTGTGCAAGCTCAGCATTTCAAAAGGCAGCCCTTTACTGCATTGTGTTAGTAATTGCAGTGAACCCTACCAGAAGGGTTGAACAAGTCACTCCATGGCAACTATATCTCCTGCTTCAGCTGTAATCTTCAGTGGTCTGTTTCTTCATTCATGACACTGTCTAAGCTTCCTCTGCTTTTCATAGTTTAAACACCTAGATCACATTATTGGGAAGATGCTTCTCCCCATCAGGAGGCTGACTGCCTCCTATGGCCACATAGGTATCGTTTTGTCTAAGAGCAGTAGAGAAAGGAGAAGTTGGTGAAGCTGTTCCATCCAGAGAAGGGCAAAATGGTAGGAATTTGGAGGGTAAGGTTTGAGTCTCTCTTCTTGGACTGAAGGAGAACAAATAGTTTTTATTACCATTGAGTTATACAGTAGTTTTCTTATTTCATGTTGAACTAGAGCTCATCCTATTTGTGCAACAAACAGGGACTGGGGGGATTTACAAGAAAGCACCTGACTTCTGAATCTTTGGTTTTACTTTTGGTCTTTTTACCATGTATGCTAAATGCATAAATAATCTAGGGGCATCAGTTGCTCCTTGCTCAACCCAGGAACATTGCTGTCTTTATGGTACAATAGCACAGCTTCAAATGGAGTAGTAAGCAGGATCGTATTTTATAACACACTGGCCCACAGACTAAGTCTGTGATGGATAGAGAACTCTGTAGGGCGTGCGGAGCTGGGGGTTAAGTCCCCCTCAGGTTGTGGAAGGAATTGTACTCAGCTTTAGATACCTCACAGGTAAATCCACTATTAAGCTGACTACTTTGCAAAAGCCAGTGAATACCACCTTCTTTTCCAGAAAGCTGTTTTAAAAGATAACAGAAATGATTACAGCTTGTGAGAGGCCTGGTCCTACTAGAACATATGAACGGGGCTTTAGGCATGTTTATGGGATTAAGCCCTTTAGGGAACTTTGGCACCATGCAGCTGGGTTTCTGGATCCCATTAAGGCCTGGGTAGATCTGGGCATGCACACAATGCAGAACTGCAGGTGCCTAGAGAATGTCCAGGTCCAAATGTGGTGTGCCTGATGAGTTCAGATGCTTTCAGAGTTACTCAGATGCTGGGTGGGAATTGAAATGGGAGGAGGGAAGAGAATGAGTTGCAGTTTAGGGCTTAGATATCTAAAGAATATATACAATTCTATTTCAGATGAATATGTTTCTCCTTTTTTTTTCTTTTTTTTTCTTTTTTTCTTTTTTTTTTCTTTTTTTTCTTCCCATCAGGCCATTAAGTCTTTCAAATGCAAATATAAGAGTAGACAAGATGGCCCAAATTCTACTTACATGGGTGGAAAATATTTTGATTTATGCTGATGCCAATAATAGAAGAAGTTAGTCCAATAGCATGAAAAAAGAATGATTCAACACTTTCCCAAGAAATAAATTACTCCCCCCCATCAAAGGGTTAAGAATAAGCTACGTAGATACCAAGTTTGGGGACTAAAATTCTTTGTTTGAGAAAGCAAATAAATCAATGAACATCAGAGAATAATGAGAACCAGATTTCCCTAAGTTAATTTCTGGGATATATCATGGCTTTGGCTAAAGTCTGGTATAAAATATTCATGATGCAAAAATTCTATCACCCATGGTAAAATGCATTTTGTGAACAAAGAAAAGGAAAAATCCTATACTGTACATGGGGGCCAATTTTTTTTTTCTGCTACAGTGTTGTCAATCTGGAATATTTCACTTACTTTCATATATATATACACGTGTATATATACACCTATATATATATACACACACACAATCACGAACAACTTTGTTATTACTGCAATGCTGTACTGTTTCCCAGAAGGCAGTAAATCAATGCATTGTAATTATAGCAAGTATTTACTTTGTTATCTGTCTGCCTAGATTCCCAAATTAAGCCAAAATCTATAGGAAGCCTCTTACCACCAGTGAATTTGTCCTGTTCTTATGTGGTAAACCAGGTACAGCCTGAGAGCTGTGGAGAGGCTTGGAGAGACCTTTAACTGTGCATGCTCTGATTGCTTTCTTGCATCGTAACATAGACTAGACATTTAATAGAGCTGTAAGAGCCTGCTGCCTGTAGTCCTGGGAGCTAGCTGAGTTGTGAAAGTAAGAAGAGCTGGACACTTAACTCAAAATCTTTGCCAATCTTTGGAAAAAGGGGATATGAATATGAATTTTTACGTTCTTAAATGTTACTGGTGGAAATCTGGCTCCAGGCAGCTGAGGGTATGCCCACATCTGTTAGTGCAGGCAGACCCAGGCTAATCGCCCGTGTGCTGAGTTAGTTCAAGGCTGGATTACACAGGACTCTTCAGCACGACCCTGTGCCTACGCTGCTCTGCCTGTATTATCTCCTTGGCCTGCAGCACAGCCGGAGGAATCACAGGTTTTCCCCCTGTGCAGTATAACTGCAATATGCAATTCATTATGTTATGGACCAAGATAGCGTGCCAGGTACTCTTCTGAACACTGACCTGTAGTCCTCCTTTTTATTGCTTTAGTAATGTCATCATTGTCAGATCCATCCTTTGGAATGCTACCATTGTTCCAGCCTGTGATAAAAAATCACGTTTTCTCTGCTGGCTACCAAAAGCAGGTCCTACCATCTCTTTCATATTCTGTCCTACTTAGGCTCTGGGGCTGCTCTCACAAACATGAAGGCACGACTCCTGTGTAGGACTTCTCATCCATAGAGCACACAACTCTCCATAAAAAAGACACATGCCAAGCTACAGCATGGGAAACTGAGGCATGCAGAGTGAGAAGTGAATCACCCTCAGTGAGTCGCCACACAGCTGGACTAAGAGGAGAAGCAATTCTTCTCAAGGCAAATGCTTTATCCTGTGGATGCTGCTGCCTCCTAAATGTTTGTATGTACTCTGGGATTAATGAATCATCCACTGACTGAAAAGGTGGGAAAAAAGCTTTTACACAACTCTCCACAGAGTTTGTAATCGAGCAAAGAGCTTAAACTCTTTCAGTAAAATACTGCTCATAAATAATTAATGATTGGCTTCCTAAAGACAATATTTTGCAGTAATTTTGAACAAGATTGCTAGATAGGGTGGGAGAAAAAATGTATCATGTCATAGTCTATCTGACCTAGAGCTACATAAAATTGGGTAACATTCAATTATGTTTAATGTCACAATTTTTGTTTGTTTTGGCTAATTTGCTTTGTAGGAAAAAAATATTTTCTAATGCATTCCAGAGTCCTTGCAGTGTTAAAGTTAATTTTACTGATGTTAGAATAAAGCTTTCAATATAGGACCACTTGAGCCTCCTTCCAAACCTCCTTGGAGATCTCACTGACAGATGCTACCAACATGAAACCGCACACGGTCTTACAAGGGTCTTGGATTATCAGGTACTTTTCCCAGGTCTGCCTGTGACACTAAAGCCTGGTTTGCCCACACGTCTTCAGGCTGGGTAGTGACTTGCTTGATCAGTAATCAAACTGAAATCAGTGTGATTCCACATGAGCAAGAAAGAGAGAGTCAAACCCTCAGGATCACTGCCTGAACTAGAAAATGCACCTAGTCCTCCGGGAAGAATTTTCTGAATCAAAAAACAGAAAGTTTTGAGAAAATCAGTAACCTGTGAGCATTTCCATCTTATTTGCAAACATGCTGAAGAAAGCATATCACTTGGCTTTACTGGGTTCTTCCTAAGAATCAGCCTCCTGTACAGATGCATTTTTTAAAGCACAAATGGCATTTTGAGGTAGAAAGTGCTCTTTATGTGTAAGATATACTGTCAAACAAGCTCCAAACCACAAATGTCAGATCTTGAACCAGATATGTATCTCTAATTCCCCAAAGGATTTGTTAGTGGGGGAGGGATTGGACAGCACTGGGTCAGGAGTTCTGTCTTGGCCCAGCATGCAAATAAATTCAAGCCATAAAGTTTGGATCCAAATTTCCCCTGAAGTTAATTGGGGTTTGGATCAAATGTTCCATCTCTAATTATGACTCATATTAATAACATTGGGGAGTGTGATTTTTTTTCCAAAGTGCTCAGCATTGCTCTTACTCTGATCCCGTTGAAACCTAGGGTAAAATTCTTATTTTTAATGTGGTGAAAAAAGTCCACATCGAGCACTTATGAAAATCTCTTCTCCTTCCTGCCTTCCCTGCCTCTTGTTTCCCTGCACCGCCTCTCCCCCTGCCCAAGTCAATGTGTTTAGCTCATTCTCTGTAAAAATTTCAAAGCAGTGAAAATACCATCTGTTAAAAATTCCAGTTCTGTGTTTTTGATAAAAGGGAAAGTTGTTTGAGAAGTGTGCCATTTCAGTGATGGTATGCCAGCTGAAGGAGGTAAAGTTTGCAGCAACACTACTGGAATACAAATTCATATAATGAGGAAGAGACCTATTTATATAATACTAGGTAAGATCAGATGCCTTGAAGTATTCAATTTTTTTCTCCGTCAAGCTCTTGACATTACAATGGGATCAGTTAAAACCTTTTCCTTCAAAAATTTTTTTTGACTGAAAATTGGAGGAAGGGAGTGAGTTACTGATACTTTTTTTTAAAAAAGAAGGATCTGCAGAAAAATTGATTTTTTTGTTGAGAAGGAAACTGTAATGATTAGACCAAGTTTTTGCATTCTTCAGTTTTTCAGTGGAAAATTTGAGGTAAGGGGATGGTGCATGTGGTCTTGTTACTGTTATGTTTGGGGAAGCTCCTTTTGCTTTTTCTGTGGGAAATATCCAATATTTCCAATCAGCTCAAGTTACAAGTGCTGCCAGGAAACTTTATAGACTCCAAACCCATTAGAAATTCCTTAGTTTCTTTCTACATCTACTTGGGTATGTCAATGCCTGCACAATCATCACCAAAAAAAAAAACAAAAGAAAAAAGAAAAGGAATCAGGATGGTTTAGCCTGGTAGTTGTGACTTTGAAAAGAAATAATGCTGCTAAAGACCTCATCTAAGTGCCATAGACACCTTGGCCATGAATTTGAAGACAAGTATGTTTTGCTCCAGCTGCTCTCAGGAGAACTCATCTGATGTGCTCAATCTTTTACAGGGTGGGGGTGGGGGGAAGAATCAGTAGACCACGTTAGAAAATGGAGTTTCTACAGTCTCCCTATGCTATTTTCCTGTGATGCAGCGTGTGTATGTGACTATATGTGTATTTATCCATCTGTGTGTATGTGCACGCGCACAGGCGCACCAGTGCAGTGGTAGTTGTCTAAAAGAAAGAGAGGTATAAGGAGGGGTGTCTGTACCCTGCATCTCTACTCATCTGAACATGTTTCTAGCAAATTCATGAGCTGGGGCATGCAGGAGGTGTACATGAGTTTTCATGCAACCCACATACTCTTTATCCTCCGGCTTACCAAGGGGAAAGCTGCACATGAGCTGAGGTGAGCTGTTCAAGGCAAAATTTACGATGACATTTAAAATCAGCAAAGCTTGCTGTAGCCCTAAAGGTTGAAGCATACATGCACACTTCATATAATCTGATCCCAAGCACCCACCAAATTGGAGGTTAAAAGTATTGTATACACTGCTACCAGTTACCACATCAACATTTCAGATATGTGCATGTGATTTAAGTGCAAATGACCTGGAGCTTACTGATGCCATAACTTAAAAAGCAATTGGGCTGTGTGCTGGCTAGAACAACAATGTGGGCATTATAACAATCTCACTTGAGCAGCCCATTAAGACATCTCCAGCACACTGTTGTACTACTAAAACGTAATTCCCAGTAGACAATAATCCTAGACCCCTTGACTGTGAATCATGGGCAGTAAATGGCTGACGGGAGGGCTAACAATGGGCTCTGTGGGCAGTCTGACATTGTACAGGTGCGCATCATCACAGTAAAGTAATTAACAGGTACTTAAAGGAATGTACATTTAAGCTCAAAAAACCTGTTAAGAGACTTCCTAAGTGGACTGCTATTTTTTTGTAAACCCCACTTATATTTTATGACCAGGTAAAAGGACTGCAGAGCACAAATCCAATCTAAAAGTAGATCTGCAATCAATAGCTCTCCTATCAGCGCTAGGCTGCTCCATCAACAGAACCGTTTTATAACTCTGTGACATGTTCCTGACTCAGGATTTAAAGTGATTCAACAATGCAGTCTGACCCCTATAAAGAAAGTAAGAAAGAAAAAACAGTAATTTAACATTTTACCCAAGAAAAGGTTGAGAAAAAAAAAATTAAGAAATACAAATAATTTATTGGGAAAAAAATGTTGTCTGTGTGGATATTTATAGGAATATATATTTATGTATACATGTGTATATGTGCACATATACTTGTGTGTGCATATATACTCACACACATATGCAAGCCAAGAACTCCACCTGATATATATCTGTACACTTTTTTGGATAGTATTGGAGTTATTTGGGCAGTGAACAAAGGCCCAATATGAAAGGAGAAGCAGTGAATTGGGGGTTGCAGCAGGGACTGCAATTTTATGTGCTGAACTAACGAGTAGTAATGGGAGCGGCTAGAGTTCCCTCAGCATTTCCTCTTCTATTTCTTCTCTCTCCCCTCTAGTAAATCCAAGTCTGGCATATATAGCAGATAAAGAGTTTTAAATGTACAGTTTTATCCAAGGTTCTTTATAGGAGTAACAAGATCATCTGGTTAATAAACGTTTGATTCAGTCCTCTGCCTGCAAAACTCTGGCTGAATACCTTCTAGGCATTAAAGGATTATCCCCAAAGGGTTGGTATTCTGCCTGCCTGGGTTGGCCAGGGCGGGTTTACCAGCGTTTTTCCTGGTGGACAGGTTTGGACCTGGTGGGAACGTTTTGATGATCGAACTGGTAGCAAACCAAGATGCAAGTCTATTTATTAAAAACATGTTTCTCCACAAAATGGCATTTGCATAACTGTTTTAAAATATAAAGAAATAAACCCAGCCACAGTGACATCATCACCCTGTGGCTGGTCATAGGTCTTCCAGTTTCTGAGAAGCAAGGTGGGGTTGGTTTTACCTGATACGGTGCAGGTCCCTGGGGTTTGGAGGACCTGTAGCTCCTGTGTGTTTGCTGGTAAATGTGAGGAGGGGGCCCTGCCTTGCTCCTTGTACTGAGGGCGATGTCTTTTGATTCAACACAGTTGCAGTACACTGATGTGCCTGCAAAGGCATAGGTCTTTCCACTGATTATCCTCTCTCTTGCTCCCTTCTCACAGATGAGAAGGTTTTCACAGTCTCTGCCCCTGTAACATTGACAATTCCCTTCTGTAAAGCAAAACTGCCCTGGTTCTCTTGCATCTCATACCCAAGAAGAAGGACACCTGGATCTTCCCGCTCCGGGATGCAGCAGTGTTCTTGCAATGTGCATGCTGCGGAGGCTTCTGCATTGCCACAACAGCACAGCGCTCCTGTTTTGATTCTTGGCGTGGTAAAAATGCTCCTATGGAAAGTGTTTCAAACACTCTGGACTACTTCTTTTGCTGCTGTGGGAGCTAAACCCTGAGGAAATCTGGCACATTTGTTTGGACATTTTTGCATTAATACATTTACTTCAAAACAGTATTAGCATGAGCATATGTTTGTTTTATAAAGTCTTAATATCATCCAAAAGAAAATGCTTTGGAACCATTACACAGATACATGTCACTAGTGTACTTTCCAAGCTCTCCATGCACATTTCATGCTAAGCCTATGCATTCTATATTAGACCTTATTTTTGTCATCCATCTTAGTACTATCTCATCTTTCCCTTAGTGAGATTTTGATTTCATTTAATCTCTTCTAACTCAGGAAATTTTTCACTGAAGCCAGAGTAGTCCCTCTGTGTAAAACCAATGCATTTAAAAAAATTTAAACACTAATTCACCCTATTACATCTTCCTTAAGAAACCAAAAAGCATTATTTGAAACCATTAAAATGTATTGCTATTTTTATTCAAAATAGATACAGTAATTTATATTAAAAGTCCAGATCTCCACCTGGAGTGGATTTCACTTTACCTACCTAAAGCTACCTAGAAGTTATACATCTAAAGTAAACCACACCCTAGATTCCCTTCAGAATCAAAGATATAGGCTCTGCCAGTTTTTAGGATCCCATCCGAACATAAGTATCAGACAGATGTGTGTAACATCCTGTAGAAGTGCTTAATTCTCCATAATATAATAGAAGCCCACATAATTAGTTTACTAATAGTAAATATAATATAAAAATAATATATTAGTTTACTACATAGTTAGTATACTAATTGTCTGTGTTACACCAGACATCTAAAATCATGTGAAATGAATTTCACCTCATGTGAAGAGCTCCACGGAAGGGATTAATGTAAGGCTGCTCTGTATCAGCTAAGAATATCATTCTAAAAAGAGTATTTTTTCTTCTTTTTTAATATGTATATACGAATAAACAGTTTTACTGATTGATGAGTGATCTTAGGAAACACACTGAAACATGGTATATGCTATAATGTGTGATTAATATATAGTTTTAATATCCCTTGTGTTATTTTTCCATTATAAGAATAATATAAGCAGGGAATAAAAATATTTCCAAATTGTCAGCATGTCTAACTGGTCCAAACTGAGCCTCAAAGTTTGATCAGTGCAGCCCTTAGAGCCTTAAATTTTTTGCTACTCAGGTAATTGATATCATTTGCAACATTCTTTGGACATAAAAGAAAAAGAAAAGAAAGACTAAGGAGGATACTAGTTACCACTAGCTTATTCGGAAGCAAAAAGGCTCAAAAAGATGAAATCTGATCAAAATAAATAAATACTTGCAAACTTTCAGGTTATCACTTTCAGACAAAAATGTCTCTAATGTTAATAAGGGATGTAGGCCAAAGGCTTTAGAAGTTGCTATTCCTAAAAAAACATGATTTATTTGATTTTTTTCCAACTTGAATGTCATGAACCAGACATACATAATTATATTATTTGTCTTATGCAAGCGAACAAGAATAAATTAAAACTGGACATGTTGCAACAGGGCTGTTGACATTATATACAAAGTCTGCTTATTGTCATAAGATACTCTTAACCTTTAAGCCAAAATCTTTCAAAACTATTAGTGTTAAATCTAGCAGCTGTTGTCAAATTTTTCCCTTTCTCTGCTTTATGCATTGTGCTTTATTTGAAATGTTTGTTATATTTGTGTATATAACTTTCTGCAAGCTGTCCCTTGAAAGCTCAAGGGATTAAATGAGTAGGTTGAGCCGGTTCAAAGGAACAAAAGTTAACAAATTAAAAGAAAACTTTCTAAAATGAATGTGTAAACCATTAAAATATTTAGCTGTATTTGCATTGGATAGTTTCCTCTATATAAAACAATATGGATTGTTTAAATAAATGGGGTTAAGGGAAACTTATTTCTACTGTAAAGTTTATTAAAGCTTTAGGAATGATGGCCTCGATCCTTCAAACGCTTACGTGTTTAACTTAAGGCATGGAATAATCTCGTCCTGGCAGTGCTAGCCAACCCTCACAGCTTCGTCTTCCAGCAAGACAAAGACACAGAGGGCATCCAAAGACTGGAAAAGAAGGTGAGGGTTTCCCCTTTGCTTCTGACTAGCCCTTGCCTGAATGTTTAAGCCACAGTCTAGAATCTGTGTTTCCTGGCTATTTGTGAATAGTGAATGAGTCTCTGTAGATATTATTACAAAAATAGGCTCAAGTGACAAAAACCACAGAGTTCACATAAGAAGTAGAAGGACAAGTTGGCAAGTTTTGGACTATTGCAGTATTTGATTTTTAAAGAGTTTGTCTGCAGGAAGATGAGGGCAGATGCCACGTGTCTTGTAGCGTATGCTGTATCCTACGCTGTCTTACAGCACGCTGTGAAGTGGGCTTAGAAGATCCTTTATCTGGCGCAGACCAAAGCACAAGGACAAGCTTTTCTACAGCCAGTGCTGTGCCGGGAGAATTAGGCCTGATTATGAACTGAGGCACAGTGGTGATCTGATGCACCTACGCCTTTCTGAGGACTCAGGTTATCTCTCTATCTAATTCAGTGCTGCGCCATGTTGGTGTATTGGCCACGCAGGGGTGACTCAGGCAGACCTCCGGGTGCTTCTCTGTATGAAGAGTAGACATGTCACATGGAGTAAACTTACTTCTGACCGAATTTCACACAGACACTCTCATGACCAGAGGGAGGGATGACTTGTGGTAAGATGAAGCAGAAAGCAGGGGCTGGGAGCATCCCTTCTCACTATGAGAAGCTGATTTAAACCTCACTGGAGTGTGTAACAGCTGCTTTTCACTGAGTTTGTAAAGCAATCAGGGCCCCTCTTCAGAAGCGGTCACTGAGGCAATAGGTGCCTCCACGCAGAGGAAGCTGTGTGCAAGTCTGAAGTCGGAATTGGCTGTATCACCCAAAGGGGCTTGATTTTCCAAACTCAGAGTTGGGATTTAGTTAGATTGACATAGATTTTTTTTTGTTAGAAGAATTCAAGGAGGAAAAAAGCAAAAAGTATTCAGAAGGGAACGGTGAGTCGAGGGAATCCCAGAGACAATAGGATTGTGTGCATGAAAGGAAGATCTCTTTCTGGCCATAGGGCTGGCTGAAGGATTCCCAGAAAGGGGAAGAAAAAATGAAATTAAATCAAATCCCATCTTCTTATGGAGTATTCCTGAGCTCAGCGAGGTACGGTGTAACACTTTATTTGCAAACAGGCAGGGCTGCATCAAAGAAATATCTATCTCAATCTGTTTTAAGAATTCAAAGATGTTCCAAGGTGCCAAATTTTGACTTGCCAAACTCCAGCTCCAGGTTAGAAAGGATGGAACTTTCCAAGAACTTCACAGAGTTACTCAGTAAAACTAGAGGGAACTTGGTACCTATTGTTTTTTCCATGTCGCTTTGATATTTCCAGCCAAATTGAATAACACTCCCTGAAACTTGTTTCTTTATAGGTAGAATTATAACTTGAGGTCCAAATGGCCTTTCGAATCTAGATTAGGGTTTGAAGTGCATATGTCAGAACAGTCTTTACTATTGTATGTGCAAGTTTTTAAAATACATTTCCAGACTTGAGTCAATGCCTTTTTTTTTTCTTCCCCAGGGGAAGAAAAAAAAAAAAAAAGATGAGAAAAAGAATGTATGAAAGATTTTGCTCTCCTATGCAAGTCTTACAAATATTGTCACTAGATCTAATCAGTCTAACCTGCTGAGTACATGACATTTAATATAGGATTGTTTTACAACTCTGTCTTTTCATTATTTTTGCACTATCTAGCCTATTATTTCTCATATAATTGTTAAAGAATTAAGACCTCTTACCTGGCATCCACAGCCAAAACCAAAGAATGTTGACTTTACTCATTAGTCAGTCAGGTTTTTCAGTTTTTCTTGCAGTCTTAACCATTGACATATAATCACCAGGAAAGCCAAGCAGGTAATTGTTCGGTATATTCAGAAACCTGAATTCTGATAAAAAATATCTGGTCCATGCAAAAACGCTACAGTTCTGAAAAATGTATATGAACAGTAAAATGCTAAAACTTAGTTTAGTATCACCTCAGTGCTATGTAGTTATAATTATTGGAAAATGGAAAAAAAAAAGAGATTAATATCTGCTAGATCTCACAGGCTGGCACTCAGCGTGCAGGATGGATTCCTTTAGCTATCTGAAAGCCAAGCGTAAAGCCCAAGCTGGTTCTCTAGACTCCACCTATAATCACAGGTGAAAATTAAAGACCTCCAGAAGCTATTTTTTTCTGTCTTAAAATTATCTCCTCAGCTGCCCCTGTTTCTTATTCTTCAGGGCAGACAGACAAAATGCTTAACTTTATTTGCCTCCTATGAATCTCACCCTCATTTTTCATCTAACTGGACAAGCCTGTGCACCAGAGCCAATGTAACAGAACTAGTGCGGTGCACCAGAGCCAATATAAGTGAGTTAGTGCAGTCTGCCACTTGGGAAGTATGTCCCTGCTTCTCAGCAAATTACTTCTGCATGCATTCCAGTGGTGCGGTGACACCATTTGTGGCAATAAGCCTGGCTGTGTATTTCTATCCACCACTGCACTCTAGCAAAAAAGCATGTCACATAGAGGAGTCGGCAGGAGAAGCTGTCCTGACCAGCTAGCAAAAGAAATAGATGAGCAAAATAGGTGCTGAAAATGATACACAGAACAGAGGAAGCAAAAATTATGACAAGCTAGGCACAAGATTTTGTAAGTTTTTTGGTTTTGCCTGGGAACTTGATTAAATGTCAACATGAAGTAGGCAGGAAGGATTACACAGGGAGGGGTGGGAGGATGGGTTCTAGAAGCCAGGTGAGACCAGGGCACAGAATCTGCCAGGGATGCTCCGTCAGCATGGAGGTGAGAATACACACAATCCAAAACATGCACAGCACCCTGACAGCTCTCAGAGCCCGGCACAGTGCTCGCTGCAGCTGCCAAAGCGTCATGGCAAATGTCACCTTCACGTTTCCCACACGTGTTGCCTCTCCTTGCTGCCCCTGTTGCCAGCGACCCATCGTTGTAACAGCCCCTGTGCACCAAACAAAGGGTGTCTGCAGTTCAGAAACCATCTTTCAGGGGAAAAGAGGAAAAATATATCCAGGATAATTTTTAATGATTGACCCACCAGCTGCGCTGTGCTCTCGCGTACCAAAGATCCACGTGTGGAGAGGACCTTGGCCCACAGATAGTCTCCCTCCTGCACCAGAGGAAACTAGTGGCTTGTATTTTATTGTAATGATTTGTGTAGCTTTTGGATGGCCTCTTCTTCAGAGAATGTGATATACACAGAGCACCTTCCACTTGCCGGTGGAGGCTGGGAAGGAGGAGGGTGGGGAGCCCAACCAGGAGAATTTTGTAACATTTATTTGTTCGGATAATTTACTAAGGGCTTACTAGAATAATCCCATGGAAAGATTCACTGTTCTTTGTTATAACATGGACCGGAAGCTTAAGTTTGTTTGTAAAGTTCTAAAATGACCATAGGCTGATGGAAAATACGTTATTTAACAAGCTGGCTGGTTAAAATGAAAAGCTTGTTTAACGAGAATGAACACTATCACTTTGTATTAACTGAAGTTCAAGTTCAGCTGTCTGGACACAGGCAAGAAGCCTACTCTCTGGTGTTCATGAGGCAAATCAGGAGGGTGAAATGCAGATCTGAACAGGAGATATAAGGAAATTGTTTACCTGGGTCAGAAAACAAAAAAATATATATATATTACAGAAAACATATGGTTGCTATTTAATTTATGCTTTATCATTTTTCATTCTGACATTAACATTGTTATGAGTGGGGGGAGAGCACTGTACATTGTACGGTGTAATATAAAATGAGGGTTACCACTCCTTGCCAGAGGAAACGTGATTCAGAAACAATTTGGGGGCAATTGCAAGGTGATGTGGCACAGAGAACCAGAAGCTATTGAAACTTTAAACATCATTTCTGGACAATATAAGACTTGCTGCAAAACGACTTGTAAAAACATGAAAACGTTACTTTCCTGACCCCAGAGAATTAGAAATCTTTAAATATCAGTTCAAACAATGTCTCTTAAAGGGCACCACACTTTTTCATTGCCAGCTACCATTATTTTTAACAGTTTGTTAAACATACCGCAATAAAGAAAGATTAATGGCCAAGATATAACCCAAAATTGCAGAGAGCCACATCGAGATCTGTAACATACAGGACATCAGTAGTGAGGCATAAAAGCAGTATTTAAGTGGAAAATTTAGCCTCAAAACATTAACGAAAACCAAGGTAGGTGATTAAAATGGAAATTAAGTGTTTGGGAAAAACAGAGTAAAAGACATGAAAAAATGGAAAGATAAAGCATAAACAATGTTTTATTAAGGAGAATGAAAAAATAGTAATGATAAAATATTACTTTAGGAATTGAAGAAATAGTGAAAATATGCAAGTATTAAGAAGATGAAGAAATGACAAAAATATACTTGCAAAAATATACTTACAAGTATATTAATTTTGTATTTAATCAGTGAAGGAATCAAAATCGTCTGGAAGCCATCTGTTAATGATTTCTCTAGAACCATACCTAATTTAAAAATTCAGAAGAAAAGTAGTTTAAATAATGGGATTCATCTCACACAGTTGTTGCAATCTAAAATTTCATTGCCTATTTTAAGCACTCTTTTACTGAAAATGGAGAGTGATAGGAGCTTCTGCAGAAGGGAAACTAATAATTTCTGAAGGATGAAAAGTATCCTGGAGGATGACTACCCAAAGTGAGAAACCTGATTTAAAACTGCTAGTCTTCAGTGAAATTAAAAACTGAGTCACTTTCTCTGTTTTAGGAGCTTTGGCTCAGTCCTGCTTGATCCATGGGAAAAAAGTCAGGAATTTTTATGTTGTGAAGATTAACTCTTGTCCCAAACCATGTCCAAACCAAAGACATGAACAGAACATCAGTATTCCTTACTCTGTCCAACATATTTATGGGATTGAATGCATACTGGACTGGTGATTTTTAAGAATACCAGTCTTGTCACCTGCAGGTGCAGGAGGAGAAAGCCCACTCAACTAAACCTAGACACCTAGTTGCATGGGGTAGGAAGTCAAAAGTGTTTAAAGTGATGCGAGTCTCATGTGCAATTGGAAGTCATGCCCCTTGATACGTTCAGGTTGGGCAAACCTTTTTTGGTATTTTAAAAAATATTCATTTGGTATACTCACATTTATTAAATATCGGTCCCTACAGTGTCACCTTCTCAAAGTATGACAGACCTTGTGGTGCTTTCCAGTGTTTACATTTTCAACATGAATTGAAAATCAGTATTGGGAAGAAAATGATTTTCTGATTTAAAAAAAAAAAAAAAAGCTTGAGGTTTCAAAATTTTCTAATCTGCACAGAGATAAAACCAAGACCTTGGATTTGTTTTCACTAACACCTAAATACATAGTCATCTAATGGTAGTAGATCTCCTGCATCCTAAGATAATATCCTCAATGTCAAATCGTAAGTTATTTTGATGCCTCACTTTGGTTTTGGCCAGAACATCCTGAAAAAATTTTGTTTCAAAATGTGTTCTTCATGTGAAAAGTCCAGATTTTCTGTAGCAGTAATTTCTGATGAAAAAGCCATGCAAAGAAATCTAAATAGGCATTTCAGGATACCTTTCTGCGGTCTCCTTTGCATCTCTCAGGCCTAAAACATATTTTCATTATGAATGCTAAGATCCTCACAAAATAAGATGACTTGAAGAACTGGAACTTCAAGAAAAACAAAGGAAATAGTATTGAGTTCATGTTAAGATCATGAAAGTATTAAAATGTAAATAAGGGTCCTGATCATATTTCAGTAACCAAACAAAACCTTAAGACAGTTGACAGCTTTGGTTTTCCTTAATAGGAACATTAATTTTAAAGGGTAAAAAATATTCTGGTTTTACAGGGATTTTTTTTTTCATTTGTGATATGACTATATTAGAGATTATCAGAAAATATTAAAAGTTATCTGAATGATAAATTGTGTATGTATATGTATATACATATGATATCTGCACATGTAGCAAGCATACAGACACATTAAGTTACACACCAATCCAGGCAGCAATTCTACTATATTTTCTCATGTTTTCTTGTCTCCAGGTTGTCAGAGTTATTTTTGCTTTCAGAACTTCTGTTTGCTATGAAAATACTGCAAGCAGAATGGGAGAGATGTGCCACGGCACTCTTGAAGCACATTGGACATTTATGGGCTGTTAGCCTGATGCTCACACTCATCATGACCAGTTAGATCTACTGTGCACATCCTGGTGGGAACAAAGCTGGTGTAGAAAATGCAAAATCAGCTGCTTTTTTTCCTTGCAAACCAAGCTAGCAATGTGAGTCCCTGTTTGACTCAGATTTTTAGCTTAAGAGAAATAGTTGAAATACAATGAATACTGAAAATCTACATTACTTGATTTCAGCATCTTTGAATATGATTATCATTATTGTTACTATTTTTATTTTCATATGGACAATATAATTTCAGCCATGACTAAAAAGATTTTCAAAGTTTGTACAGATGTTAATGGAATGATCTCAGTAAACCAACCTAAGGGCAGAAAAACTACAGTATTGGTTTATTAAACCTGATATAGTCATCACGCTTAACATTATGGAATATCTATAAATAATATCTGAAGAGTTGATACTTGAGTAATAACCCTTTTAGTAAACAGTAAATCATTTCTTAGGTTATTATAGAACGAACAGATCAATAACACCTACTAATGTGCTTGTAACCATCCGTTACAAATACTACTAAAGTATGTAATATGCTTCTAATATCTAGTATTCAATTACTAACCTCTGTACAAACCATTTATACTGAAGCCTTAATATAATGTTTTATTACTATATTAGAGTAGTGATTTACTTTGTCATACTTATGTGGTTAATTTACTATATAAATCTTGCATCTGGTCCTACAGTCTACATTATAGAGGAATCCTCTGAGAAGTCATAAAAGAGAAGTTAGCCAGAGAAGCAATTGTTGGGTTGGATATCCTATTTTCTTACCTGAAATGTTTCATCTGCAATTTCTATCTTTGTCAATAGGCTGACATTTTAAAGAGATTTAGCGTGAAATTATTCTGAAAGTTATGAATTGCCCTTCAGAAACAGATGAATGAAAGCAGTGTTGCCTTTTTATGGTCCTTGCACACTGGAGAAGCTAGAGTCCCGGTCTTGTTTCACTGCCAGTGTGAACTGCCATCAAGTCAATAGTATGCAATTGACTGGTAGGAATTTTGAGGAGAAAGTGACCTCTTCAGATTTGAGGAGACTTAGAAGTCTGCAGACACAGAAACTTGCAAAATCAAGTGAAAATGAAAAAAAAATAGCATAAGGGAAAAAGAGTCTGGCAAGTTCAAATACACTGGCAAATCCTTACTGTATTTGCCAAAGGTCTAATTTGAGGCTCTGGAAAGGGGCTGCATAAGTAAGAAATTTTGTCCATGACTGTGAACTCAAAATGTGCTTCTAGAGGCATATTCGGTGCCCATCTTGCTCCACATCTTTGACTCTTCCTTTTACTTAAGCATTAGAGTCTGATGCCTCTGCTGATGTTTCACAGTGCCACAAATCAGTCCATGCTGGCAAAACAATTCAGAAGTGGATCACCTATTTCCTGCTTCCCTCTCCCCCATTTCCATAGCAAAACTGAAGGTTACCGAGTGATCTGGGATATAAACTACTCTAATTCAGCTTTCCTCTGAACTGTTTTGGAGCAGGTCCATAACCTTTTGTATGAACAGAAGCAGGGGCTGCAACTTCAGCCTCCTCATGCAGCCCTGTAACTTCAGAGTATCGAGTTGTTCTAGCTTTTTCTCTGTGACCCAGAGATTGATTAAAATCTTTGCATAGCGGTAAAGTGCCACTTCAGAACAGTTTGTAACCCCTTGACTGAGGTACCTCCACAGGAGATGAAGAAAAATGCAGTTCAAGTCCTGCTAGAACTCAAGAAAATGTCTGATTTTGGCTCAAATCCAAATATTCTAAGTAATTCCTGCTAGGGCTAGGGAGAAGCTGGGTAGAGAAATGAAAGAAAGGGAAAGCTGCAATTTATAATTTTAAAATTAGGAATCCAAAGGGATAGTTATGAAGCATTTTTATGATTTGGAAAATCCCACTGTTTAGAACTTCGGGAAATGTTATCCACTATCTTATTTGTTTGATTTCTGCAATTGATTGAATACCATCCAGAGAAGATGACAACAAGACGTACAGTAGCAAATAATAATGATATGATAAATTGGACACAATTTTTAGAAACTTAAAGAAATGAAACAAAACAAAGCCTGTTTTCAGTGGTGTAACTCTGATTTACCAAATTGTCAGTTTCTACATATCTTTCTTCCTGAAGACCAATAAAAGCCCAACTGATTTAAACTAGGTTATTAAACATTCGTATGTTTTTGGATTTGAATACATTAACATAATAGAATAATGGATTATAAGTAGTTCATCAGTAAATAATCCACAATTATGGGGTTTGCAGACTGATTGAAAATAAATAGCAGCATATTGTATAATTAAGCCATAATCAAATGTCTCTCCATATACAAATGATAAAGTGTCCCCTTGGGCCATGGCCATGTGCTGAGGGTTTTATTTAGTTCAATAGCAAAAGCCTTTCTGTGCCAAGTTTACACAAAAGAAAAGTTAGTGAATTGCTAGAAATAAAGTTGACTGATCTCTCCATACAGTGTAATAATTAGAGCCAGCATTACTCCGTGCACATTTTGGATACAGACTGTTGCAACAGCTAGCAAGATTAACCCTCACTGGTATTCAGCAGTAGTGTTCCCTGCCCAAAGAAATACTATATTTTGGGTTGTATATTCCATTATTAATACAATTCAACTTCAGTTTCAAGCAAAGAAGGTTGAATTTGCTATATTCTAATGCCATCTCAAAAATGGTGGGTTTGAGATTCTGAGCAGAACTCAGTGCGGGTCCTGAGTTCTGTCCAAGACTCTCAAGTGATGGGTTTTGGACATGCAAGTAGATATAGGAGTTCAGCATTTCTGTTTACAAGGCTAGAAGCTGGGAAAGAATATTTTAAAGCAAGAATCAATGCTTTCCCAGTATAGCCTTTCACTTCGAAAATCATGTGGTGGAAGGAAAGAGTTGATTACCTTTCTTCTGAAAGAAAGTTATTTACATTCAGGAGGGGGAACATTTAGGAGAACATTACACAAGATTAGAGAATCTTAAAATAGGGAGAAAATATGTTAGCATGCAGCATATGATCTGAAAATAGCTTCTTTCAAAAGGGGGCTAAATGCAAGTAGGTGAATGTCACTTAATGAAAGGGCTGTCCTTCTCTGCAGCCTCTACAGGCAGTGCTACTAAAAACTCTGCTATACCTGACATTTAACTTGAAGAGGGATAAACAAAGATAAAGCTGTTATTTCTGTTGTTGCAGGCAGCACCACTGCCTGATATTGGACCTGTGTAACACCCTTTGGTTACCCTTTTCCATGCTGTGTGTTCAGATACCGGTAACACCTCTCAGTATTCAATGCTGCTTTCTAACAATCTGAACTGTAAACAGCTCATAGCCCTAGAAAAATTAGCCCTGGGAATTATGCAGCTGCAGGTGGTTTTGCAGGATCTGACCTACTGTGTAATTTATAACCTTTGAGTGGTTCTCTGGGATTAAGGACTCATACAGTGGATTGAGTTTGATAAAGCCTCGAACAGCTTCGGGAGTCATAGTCCCTCTGGCGTTGTTAGCTTAGTGCAGAAATCCAGTATCTCAAGGAAAACAAGCTCAAGACAAACTCTTAGGGTCTTCAGTTGTACTGTTTGTAGAGCACTACATAAGACTGCTTTACAGTCACTTCTCTGCTTTGATGCTGATTTTATGAATCACAACACAATTCTGGAGTCTGATTCAGTAAGGGAGAAGAGCTGAACTCGTTCACCCAAATTGATTCCTTTGTAACAACATGGACTCTCTTGTCTTTTGATTCAACTCTACTGTTTTGTGTTATGAATATCCTATATTATGAAGGTCCTTGACTATTTAATGCATAACGTTGAACCCTATGTTCTTTACTGACTTCTCAAAGTTCATCTATTTTCTCACCTTTCAATAGCTTAAAACTCATTGCTGGGATTTCAGCTGGAGTTTTGGACTAGAGGGAGCACCTTTTCAGTTCTTACAGTTTTCATGGGGTTCTCTAGGGAAACCTCTGTCCCATATAAAGTTTCTTTTTATCAGGCAACTGATTTCACTGAAACAGTTCACTTACTGGAGTGAACCAGGCCTGTATTTATATTTTTCTCATAAATGGTTGTAAAAAAGTAAACATAGGGAATACTTCTGTTGAAGTGAAAACTTTGAAATAGGTAGCACCTCATCTTGTGTGCTACCTTACTTGTCAAGTAATGTTCATGGCCACATGACCAATTTACTTGGAAAGAAGCCAGATCAGAGCTAGAAAATTAAGCATAGTCTACTCAGAGGTAAGTGAATATGTGGATTTTGTTTTGCTGCAGTTAATGTGATCTCACTTGTCCCCTAATAAATGTTCATGAGAGGTTGGAATATAAATATTACAGAGCAGCTGCTGTGAGTTTAATCCATGTTCCATTAATGAAGATATTTTGCTCCCAGTACTGGATCAGAATCTGACATATTGTTTTCTTGCATTTTGAGCTGTACACCTGCAATGTTTTTTTTTGTTAAAAATATGTGATATGCTCTAGATAAACTGTTTTCTAAAACTAATTTTGGAATATTTATACATTTGTGAAATAACGGGAAATATAGAAAAACAAACTACTGGATTGTGCTCTGAATGTACACTGGTGGGGGCAGGCTTTGCAAGCAGAGTATAAATATACTACCATGCCTAAAAGAAACAAAGCATAACACACAGTACTATATGAGAGACAGAAAGGCACACAGTCCAAGAAGCAACTTAGTCAAGACCTTCTTTCATCTCCTTTAAATGTTACAAATGCATATCGTTCCAACTCAACTATTTATTTCTTAAGGTGCTGAGCAAGACTTAGTCTTATTTGAATCAGCTCTTGTACCTCCACCACAACAGAAATCTTTCTCTTAATGCAAATCTGAAAAATAAAATTAAAACACCCTCAATCCTCTTAATACTGGGAGAGGGAGTCCAGAAAAGGGGAAATGGTTATCGCAGTTTAATTTGCAGAATAAGCCAAAAAGAAAAAAAAAAAAAGGTCCCTGATAAATGAGAAATAGTCCCATTATGTTATTATTCTGTTACCTAAGAAACTATCTTCAAAACAGAAGCCCTCATAAATACTCTGGAGATGCATCAGACACTTTTCCCTGCTGTACGACATTGTGTATATGGTTTGGCAGGAGTTCATCGTGTGGAAGATAAACTAGCACATAGTGCCAGGATTCTATTACTCTTGACCCTGACCTTTGGCTGCATGCTGTTTCCAGTTGCACTCCATCTTAAAAAAAAAAGACAGCGCCCATTTTTTTACCCTTTCTTTTTTAACTTCTGTTTTTAAACGTCTCCATAATCTACCCTTCGTCTGATATATATTTGAAAAACAAGTTTTCTGATCTCTTTCTTCTCTCTTTTTTTTTTTAACTTCTGTTTTTCATTCCTTAAAACCAGCAGTAGTGCTCCTGCCAAAGTTGGCTTTCCCATTCAGATTTCTCCTCTTTTTTTTGTCTCCAAGCACTAACTAGCTCAATAATGTGGAATAGTATAACGTATCCTAACCACAGAGAAAATACATTCTTGGAAATGGTTTGTTTTTCTATGCTATATTTACTATTCTCTGAACCTAAGATATCCATTTATTGTTACCAACTGAAGTTGTTAGTAGTAAAGTCATGGGAAAGGAGATGATATTTTCATTGATATAGAATCAATGTCCGGAGCTGTCAACTGTATACAGAGGGGTATAGAACCACCTAGGCCATGTGGCAATTTTTAAATATGTTTTGTTCCTACAGAATAATGATCTCTATCAAAAGTTCAAAAGTACTGCCGAAGGATGTGATAATTTGCAAAGCACTTTGATACATTGCTAGAATACAAGTACTTGGTAAACTACAGAGATTAGATTAGGCCACAGGAAAGCAGAGTGGTATTCTTGAAAGTTTATAGGGCCTTCTGTGCTCCTAGTTCAGGCAAAACTCACAGTGAAGTGATTGGGAATCCTGTTTGTATTAAGCAGGACAAAATTAGGTCTCTGTTTTCCCAGTAGAGATCAGACTAAATGCCATGGATGAAAATGTTTTCAAATAGAAAGTAAAATAAACTTTTTTTAACTACCTCTGGCTGTCTGGAGTGGACTTTAAAAAAATTAAATCCTGGTATATCCAATGGCTTTTCATTTTGTGAACGTTGCAGTAATCTGAGTATACTTGTTAGTTTGTGCAATATTTAAATAACAAAACAGAATAAATACAACAAAACTCCCAGACCCAATATTTTTAAAGGAGAAATGAGAGAGAATCAGTGGAACTTCACAGAAATGCTATACTTGCAAGAACAGAAAAATTTAGAAACCCAGTGTATCATAGTCAGACAAAAATCTCTGGTGCATTAAAGACAACAAATATGTGTTGCAATACAGTTTTCCTAAATGTTTAGTTTACTTTAGAAACAGAAATGTTAACACTGTAATTATAAACTGCTAATACTGGCTTGTATTTGGGGGCCAGGACTGAAAATGATATAAACAAACTATTGTTACAGAAATTTATTCTTTAACTAACTCTTTCATTCTACTTGTAGTGACCAGTAAGTGTGGTATGATAAAAAGAAAAAGGTTGAAAGCATGAAGGGAATAAAGCCCAAACCCCGTGAGATTCACCACAAGTCCTAAATATCTTTGATTGGTTATTACTTGAGCTGTACGATTTATAAATACTATGCTTTGTGACTCCTGGACCCATATTTGCCTGAAAGTTCTGCCTCTCTAAAAGGCAGGCTACAAAAATTATCACAAAGCTTGTGATAAACAGTAATTGAAATACAGAAATAATGCAGAAAAGAGCAGATATGAAAGGAAGAGAGGTCCACATAAGCAGCGTTTTGTGAAAGTTAAGTGACTGAATAACTTTATAGACAGGCGACACTGGCTGATTCAAAAGCTGTCCTATGAAGCGTTACCTACCTTATGTACTTGATGGTGGATTGCGTTGCAATCCAAATTAAAATTTGGTTTTAACAGAAGTTTAAGAGAAGGTTTAATAATCTGTGTTAACAGTGAATTTTCACTGAAAACCAAGAACCCATTACTGGATAAATGTTGCCATGATTTTATTTAACACTGTCAAAAAAATTAGTTAGCAGAAATATTTGTGTTTAAACTTTATAATTATGAAGCTTATTCCATAGGAAGTTTTTTAGGAATTTTAAAAATTATGGTAGATACTGAAAAACGTTAAAGGTAATAATTTAGGGAGTTACCTTATCCCCTCAAACTGTTGCCCCAAGGCTACACAAATAGAGGGTAGCAAGGAAAACAGTATCTAGACCTATTTGTTGGCCTGGAAGCCAAATGACATGGTCTGGCTACAGCCACACTAATAAATTCTTTTACATTGCAGAACAGGGTGGCTGCATCCAAACTGCCCCCTGGGAATGGTCCTTGACGTATGCTAGTTCCCAGACAGATAGTGTTATTTGACGTGAGCCAAAAGGGCACCAGGGAATAGATTAATAATTTAACCATATGGATAACTGTTCTTGGTCCACTGCCCTGATCCTGTCCACTTCACTAATACAATTATAGTCAAAGATTCTGGGTCCAAGCTGGTTTACATATCTATTTTCAAAATGTGAAACCTCAGAATCACTACCTAAAATTTTCTAGGCATATACCAGACAATATTAGTGGAATAAACACTCCTATATTTCATTCTGCAGTTAGAGATACCCAAAAGAAGTCCACTTCAGAGTAACTTAGATTTTTATGATGAAGCTACTCCCAGAAAATAAAGTCTTGATAAAATCTGGTTTCCAATCCAAAAAGACAAGGAATTTTAACCAAGGCTTTAAGCAGGCATCCTAGAACATATCCAATTCACAAGGAAGTAGGCTGAAGGAGTATCTAATGTGCGAGTCTGGGTGGTCTTCCACTGCTGAGCTCTTCAGGATTGTAGGGATTATCTAGATGACTCCATTTCTATCAGTGTTTGGAGTAACACTGAGACTGGACAGTAGAGTGCAAAGAAAAGTTGACAAAGGAAGTTTTCATCTAAAGGAAGACACTTCTACCTATTCACATTAATTAGTATGTTGTCGTGTAGAAGGAAGTATGTAAAGACCCAATCTTTATGTTCCTTTTTAATTCAAAGCTACTTTTCCATTGTTACTGATATCACTTGCTTTCCTC
Source organism: Pygoscelis adeliae (assembly GCF_000699105.1). Classification (NCBI taxonomy): domain Eukaryota; kingdom Metazoa; phylum Chordata; class Aves; order Sphenisciformes; family Spheniscidae; genus Pygoscelis; species Pygoscelis adeliae. The sequence continues at coordinate 307,520 of NW_008824618.1, forward strand.
ACGTAAGTTTCATGACTGGTTAAGTAAATTTTAGTCTATGTTGTTATAAAAGGCTTTACAGTTCTTTTTTACCTTTTCCCCAATTATGTGGTCATGTCCCCTTCCTTGTTCTTGGCAGTATGTGGTCACTCAGCTTAGGGAGCTCACCCAACGGTCTGTGCAGTCCCATGAGTAACAGCACATGCAGATGATCATAAAGCTAGAAAACATGACCATCTCTGAAAAACGGACAGCACTGGACATGCATAACCCAGACAAGAGAAGATTTGAGGAGGAAGCATATTTTCCAACCCAAACCATTCTATGATTCTATGATTCTATGAACTGTATTCAAACCCAATACAGGCTGTTGCAGAGAAGAAAGGAATCTTTTCTCTGTGTCAGAAGTGTATAGGACAAAAAGTAATGGTCTTGCACTGCTGCAAAGGTGATTAAAGTTAAACATTGGGAAAAACATTCCTGTGGTACGGAGTGAAGGACTGGAACGCATTGCTTAAGGAGAGTGTGGAATTGCCATCATTACAAGTCTTTAAAACAGCTGTTTTTCTAACAGCTGTCCACAATGTCGTTAGCAGAGTTGGTTCTGCCTTGGGGCAATGCAATGTACCATATGACCTCTCAAAATCCTTTTCCAGTTCCATTTTCTGTGATTTCATTATTTGATTCAACAAGTTGTTAATTCATGTCCTGTCACATTTCATGATAAGTAGAAGTTAAAGGGGAAAGAAAAAAATGCAAAAGAAATATTATCTTGTTTTCTGTGTAACCTAAATCTGAATTTGCCTGATTTCATCACCCCAGTGCCTGAGTGGGAGAAAAGAGACTGAATTGTGCCCCTGACAGGAACGGTACATTTCTGAGAGCTACAGATTCTTCTTATGCTTCATTTTCCTTCTTTCTAATGAGCATTAGTCTAATGACTGTGATTCTAATTAGTCTATTGATTAGTCTAATGAGCACAGTTCTAATGACTGTGATTCTCCAGATAGAAGTCATTGCAGAGGTATTATACCAGTACTGTTCTCTCCTATTGACAGAATTCTGCCCCAAAGCAGTCAGTGAAGATGGTACCTAAACCCAAATACTTAAGTTAGGCAAATGGTATCTTCCTCTAGAGGCTTTCCAAAGTACTTACCAAAGAACTGTTTCCTCTGGCAAGGTAGGGAACTTGTTATTTCAGGAGCACTGTTTCCCTAATCTTCAACTGTAGTAGTAAATTAAATATGCCAACGATTGCTCTCTGGCCTCAAAGCAAATGCCAAGGCCTGGCTCCATCCACATTATTAAATTACTTTACCCTCCAAAACACTTATTGGGAAGAGTTCATGCTAAGTCCTGAGTTGTGCCAGAAATTGTTCAGAAACGTGTTGACTGACCTTGTTGAAAAAATCAAATCAGAGAAGTTAACAGTGTAGCTGCTGAAATTCGAGTGGCTGGTAGTATTCCCTAGTCCTATTTAGTTTACTGGTGTGGAGAGCACATAATGGCTAAAAATTTGGTGAAAGTTGTATAGCTAAAGTTAGATTGAATCTTACCATGAAGTGTGTTAAGTAGGTAGAGTGTCACAGTACGTTTTTTAATATGAAAAATAAGTTTCCTTCACTGCTGTTCTTATTGGCACGGGGACTGTAGCTTCATATGTTTGGGCAAGATTCACTGTTTTGGTGAAGCTGAAGATATTCCTTATAGCTTTCAAGGAGAGACTCATAAGACTGCAGCTGAGGAAGAGTGCACCTCAGTGATAAGTGACGTGGCTTTGCAGTAGGCAGCTGAGTACATAGGGAGGAAGGTTGTAAGGAGACTGATAAATTCCTGCAGATGCAGCTGTAAAGATAATCTTGTTCCAGTTTAAAAAAAAAAAAAAATTGCACAAGGACCTGAAATGTTCCTTTTCTCATGATAGTTTATCTGCCCCATGGTGCATTCCTGGGGCATAATCCCTGAGTTTATCTGAGAAACATACTTCAAAAACCTTCTTCAGTACATCAGCAGGGCATGTGAATAAAGGAATTCACATAAAACCAGGCAACCCTTCAGGAGATACCTGCTCCTCAGGTAAACACTGCAAAGAGACTCACACTCTCTAGGAGATTGAGTCAAAGGAAAAACATCTAGGAAACTCTGATGCAGCAAGAGTAACTAAATGTAAAAGTATTCCAGGAACTCCATTAAATATTTAGCGGTATTATTTGGTAAATATAAGATACTAGAAAAATACCTATCAAAGATTGTTGGCAAAGAAAAAAAGAGGAGGATATCTGAGGGTTCAGTTATGGTGGAAAGAGAATCTGAGGACAATAGGAAAAAAGCAAAGCAAATAGGATTATTTATATTTGGCTACAAAAGCAGCTAAGGCAACAAGACAAAGACAGCAAGAGGTAGCAGGTTGAGAACTTGGTGTTATGATCGTGCAGGCAATGTTCCCAGGACAGTCGTGAGGGAGAGAAGGCGGCCCCAGGAGAGAAATTACGGGGAATCTACCCATTTATAGAGACTGTTTTATTTTAGAGGGTACTATACGGTAATAATGATTGATATTCATTTTATTTATTTACAAATGCCATGGTTACCCAGACAAGTTTTGGTTTGTGTGTGCTGGGTGCTAAGTGCATATGAGGCTGTCCACACCCCAAGCAGCAAACAGGCCATCCGAATTGAGTAGCATGTTTAGATTCAGTTGGAAAAGAGAGCTACAACATGACAGGAAGCATCCCAAAATTGCAGAGGTTCAGCAACCTGAGCTTGTCTTAACCTGATGACAGTGCAATGCCTCAAATTCAAATATACCCTTTCTTAGCTTTAGGAACACAAGGTGCTGGAAGCATCCTGGTCTTTAAAACAAGAACATGGCCACCACGTGTGGCTGGAAATTCATTACTGCTGTGCTTTGAGCTAGGTGCTACTTCTTGCAAGGGTGTGCCATGAAGATCCCAAGAAAAAAGAAGCAGAAATCTTCAAAGAAAGCTTGTTCATGTCCACAGGTCAGTGGTCCTATGAAGTGTCTCACCAAAGGATGCTGTAGATGCAAAAACTTACGTGGGTTCAAGGCGACACTGGACAAGAACATGGAAAAGAAATCCACTGAGGATTACTGACTCGATAATTCATGTCAAACTCAGGAAATCCCCTAAAAATAGTTGGAAGCTGAAAGAGTATTTGGGGAAGTATCATTTATGCTTCCTTGCTTCTGCTACTCTTTAGGTGTCCCTTACAGCCAGTGTTAGAGACAGTATGTCTGTTCTTATGACCTTATGTACTGGAGCAGCAGCTGAGTAGCATCCTGATTCATATATGGATTATGTCCAAGGTGCACATATCTTGGTCTTGTGTAACAGGGACCACACGGCACCACATGTAGCAAGAGTATAGCATGTCAGTCTCCTTCTTTCTCCTTTCTTTCACCCCTCCTCCTCAGCAATACTGTGGAAGCAGCTGGTTTTGTTACTCTTCCTTGGGCCAAAGAATGAATGCATTAGTTAGAAGGAATCCCTCTTTGAAGGAATTTCTTTGAACTGTTTTTTGAGTTCCTACATAAAGGTCATGCATCCTTGCATGGAAAGGAGAAGAACTGAGGTTTATGGACATATTTCAGAGAATTAACATTAAAGCAGGGATTGCCATTTACTATATATTTTGGGTGTCAAGAAACAAGGCTGGGGCTCTGGAAACTAGTCTCATAGGTATTGGTAAAATGGAAAAATAAAGGAGCCATATTGAACTAATTCAGCACATACTCTTTATTTTACTACTATTTCCTAAAATTTTCAAGTTTAGTCCTACACTGAGAAAAAGAAAAAAAACCCATACTGTCATGACAAAAGTTGCACTGTCGCTTAAAGGGTAATTAGTGATAAGAAGATCATTCAGTAGAAGCAAACAGCAACACATAGAACTGCCACTTCGGACAAACACCAGCTGTTCTGCTTAAGCTTTAGCCAAGCACCAAGGGGAACGCTTCCCTCTATCACCCATTAAGTTTTTTCTTTTAATAGAACCTAAAATATAATCACTTTTGCTGATTTTTCATGGGCATATATACACATACATACATACATATACATATATTCATATTTATATTCCAACACACACACACACATACATATTTACAACTATCTATCTATCTAGGAACAACTACTGTGTATATTAAGGTTACTGAGGTATGTATTAAGTAGTTAGAAATTACTCATTGTTACAATACACTAAACTCCAGAATGTGAGTAAGCGAAAATACAGCGTAGAGCTAGCTGTGGTTTGAAAAAGATGCGAGTTAAATAAAAAAATGCCACAAACAAACCCAAGCCCATGAGATACTAGCTATTTTACGAGGTTTCCATTAAGCTTAGAAGAGATACTGTAGCTTAGAAGAGATACTGTAGCACCAACTTTTTCATTTGCTTTTTTTTTTCATTTTTTTGTTTTCCTTCACAGCATAACTGGTCTTTTTTCAGAATATCACTAGCCTGTTAGGCAGAACTGCTCTTGCGCATAAAGTTTTGGGTACTTGTTATGGAGATAATTTGGGGCATTATTAAAGTTTCAAATCTAGCAAGAGATGTTAAGTCTAAAGTTTGATCCTAGCTTGGTTACTCTTTGTCTGTGTGTGTGTTTATGTGTCCTTTTGTATGTATACATTATATTCACATACCATCTCAAATTTGTGCACACTAGATGTTTGGATAACACTGTATGTTCTTGAAAGATATAATCAAATCATGTGGAAGAGCCTTTTTTTTTTTTTTTTTTTTTAAAGGATGCTGCTACTAATGGAAATCCAGAAAGAAATATATATTCTTACAATCTTCTAAATACAGTCGGGCTAACAGGTTCAATATAATTCATGTTCTGCTTCCAGTTGGACTTGAATCCAGCTATAATCAGTAGATCACAAAGGGTTTATATATATGTGTGTGTGTGTGTATGTATGTATAAAATGCACAAGTCAGTTTAAACGCAGAACATATTTTTAAAATTAAGTCTTAATTTCCAGCTCCATATTTTCTAAAATAAATAAAGTCTACAGTATGAATATATAAGTACAGCCTGAAAGCATGGAAATAAGTTTGACTTAAATGAAAGCTCAAGTTCGCATATTTTCCAGCTTATACCTGGAAAATATCAGCTTTTATTGCAACTTATCTGTAAGGGCTGGTTTATAAAAATTAATGCAAATAATAAGAGTGAAAGTGAGATTAAAACACCAAGATTTCTCTCCACATGAAAATGTTCAGATTTTTCAGACCCATGTACTATTATTGTCCATGAGCCTGGAAACAAACCCTGATATAAACACAGAATCCAAACCACAGAACATGACTTGTTTAAAAAGTTAAATTCTGTGAAGTAAGGCAGGAAACGAGATTTATCCTTCTGGGAATTTTTTGGCATGAGCAAGGAACTAGGCATGCTCAGTGCATGTCATATCCTTCATCTATCACTGCTCTCTGAAGTAAATCAATTTCTTTTTTTTTTTTTTTTTAACTCAAACCAAGAGAAGGCAAGGCAGTCACCATCTGAAATGTGTAGAAATCCTTCTGTTTGACATGGCATTAAACAGAAGAAGGCAAATTACAGTGTGTTGCCTTAAGGATTATTGTTGCACATTTTGTGCCTTCTGGCTGTGGCAGTGTTTGTTCCTCCAAGTGAAATTAGCTGGTCCCAAGCCATTTTGCAACATTGTAAAAATAAATTGCTGTACTTGATAAGTGAATGTTAAACTTGTCACTCTAAGCTAACTGCAAATTGTTTTTAGTGTCTTCAGGGTAACTTGGCAATCCCTGATAGGAACTACACAGAAGGTCAGCTTTCTCCCTTTGAAGCCAAGTTTAGGTTATATCTAGGGAACCAGAGCAAACACTCCTGCTCATGAGCAGGAGAAGGAACATTTCCAACACAGTCCAAATCTTCGGATTAGACTACACCAGGTTAAAAATTTGGGATCACGCTAACACTTATATTACATTACGTTACACTTGTAGAGCAATACTATTTAGACATCAAGATGACCTGAAGTGCTTACTTAGGAGGACAGAGAGGAGGGAAGTCCTACAAGAAGGCAAAATATGGAGGAAAAGGATCTTTGATTGACGAGCTTTGTTGTGTGGTCCAGAGTGCTTGCTCCTGCAAGCACACTTGGTGTCACCCTCTCAGGATTTCTCAACCTGAATTGAATGCTATACCTTCCTTCAAACACCTGCAGGTTGATAGCAAGAAGGAAATTCTGGTGTAAAACCAACTTTATTTGGCTGAAACTTGGGAATTAGCTCCCTTATATACACGGCCTGTTTGGCATGCATCACAGCTGAAATGCAGCGGCCTTTTTCTCTTTCAGCCTTGTAAATCTGGGAGTCAGTCAGTCAACTTTTCTGTTGGAAAGTCCCACTTCATAAAATCAACATGTCCCTCGGGAAACATGGCATTTTGCTAAAATAACAAGTGATTTATTTTTACATGGAAAACCTGAAACAATATCTTCCTTATTACCCACCTCAGGATGCCTGCACAGAGACAGTTCAGCTGATCAGCAAGCCCAGGCAAGCAGCTGGAAGGAAGGTTCAGGGCTGGAGAAGTCAGCTTCAGCATCCCCCATGTTGTGCCTCCATCCAGCCCCTCCTGCAGGACCTGGCTTTGGCCAGAAATGGGACAAGTGGCTGGTCACATGTTTGTGGAAGACCCTCGACAGATCGCCACGTGCACCTGGCAATATTTCCCCAGGTCTGGCATATAGGAGAAAAATTGTTCCAGTTCGACTTTTAAGGGAAGCTTCCTGGAAATCTTCTGAGGAAAAAACCAAACCAAATTTCTGTCTATTTTATTATTAAAGAATCGATAAAATAATATCAAATGGTAGTTCTGAGAACAAGTCAAGAAAAGAGAGGCAAAAGAAGGTGGTGGTTGGGATATCTCTCTTCTGCTTGAGTTTTGCAGATGGGTTCTTGCTTTCTCAGTAGGTCTGGTCTGTAGCGGGAGCAGTGAGAAATTTGTACCTTCTGTAGAAAGCACAGAGAAAAGGAAAGATTTCCAACACATGCTTATTACAGGATGAGGCAGCCTTACTACTAATCTCAAGGGCCTGAGTGGGTGAGACAGTAGTTTAGAAACTCGGCCTGTGCAGTCCCTGGTCCCTCACTTCCAAGACTGCAGCTACAGATGCTTGCTCCAGCAGTGGCTTTTGTGATAATGGACACCTCCTCTGGGACCTGCGTTAAGCCCAAGATTAAGTTACTGTAGCAACAAGTTTCATGGAGTCATTGCCAGTAAATATTGTGGTGATTGGTTACTGAAATCTAGGGTAAGTCATTATTCATGGCCTTGGTATCAAATATAATGAATAAGCATATTTAATAGTGGCTTTTCTAGACCAGTCCTTGCAACTTGCTTCAGGCAGTTCACAACATTTTAAAATACATAATCAAATACAAACAACAGAGGTCTGTAATACAGTGAAAATGTACAATGTGATTCAACGTTATAATGGCACTCCAAGATATTTTTGGGGGTTAAAGTGGAAGCCTTCCAAAGAAAAAGAAGAATGAGAGGTCCTGAAGGTTTAAAGTAGATATATCTAAGATGACAGAGATAATAATGAAGTAAATCAGTGGTGTAAGCTTAATGAGTTTGTCAACCGAAGCACCACTACATTGTGTATAAAACATATTACCTTACTCTCTGCCTCACCATGTTTTGCTAAGAATTCACACAACGAAGGCTCAGGCAGACAAACTGCAATTGTCGAGGCAGTTTAATAAATCTTCTCACCCTTACCTCCATTCCCTTCCTTTTTCTTTTTTCTCCTTCCTTTTCCTCCTCCCACTCATGAGACATTGAGACACCAGTGGCAGATTACTTCCATTGCAAACTGGTGCATGAGCAGCTGCAGCTTATAGAGAACAGCCTGCATTTATGGTGTAATGAAGCATCTTCTAAAACTATTTTGGTACAACTGGAATTGCTATTCTCACTAAATTTCCAATTAACTTTCAATCAAGTACATAATTTCATTCATCTCAGAAATGATTTCTGAAATATTTTGCTGCATTATCTCTGAATGTTTAGCAGCAAATGTGGAGCGGGAGTTGTCTTTTGATCGGTATTCTTTGCAAGTAAGATACTTTATTGCACTTTATACTAATAAAAGCTTAATAATGGAAGGGTTCTTTTGTTTCCCTGCCATGATGATAAAGAACTGAAACCAGTATTGCCAAACCAACAGGTCAGGATAGTGTAAGAAAGTCCCACAGAAACTGTGAGATGTAGAAAAATAAAATATAGATGAAAATAAATTAGTACATTCTGGGTTCTTTTTCTTTGTGTCCTAGTTTCTGAGCCATCACAGTGCATGCAGGTTAAACAATCAGAACTTTCTGTGCCATCAGAATGTCTAGAAATCTACTTTATTTTAAGTGTAACTGGGATTCTCACATCATCACTCATTTCCAAGGGCCCATACTTTATGAAAAGCAAAAGATACCAAGAGAATTTTTGGTAAAATCAGGGGCTCCAGGCACAATGGGAAATGTAACACCTTCCATTCTGGGGTGGGGGGGGGAAGTTAAAGTCAACCTTAATCAAAACCTGAAAAGAAAACCACTGTGGAAAGTCCTTTAGCCCAGCTGGGCAGATGAAACTCCCTTCATTTCTCTTCTGGCTCATCAACAACAGCTTTGCTGCTTTGCTGGGTTTGGAAAATGAGACTTGTTTTTCTGTTGCAAAGTTTGAGGGGTAGGAATAAATTTTGAGGTGTTTTCACGTGGCCAGCTCTGCTCACTTCCCACTGACATTTCCCCTGCAGTGCTAACACAAATCTGCCAAGGGTGGAAATGAAAAACTGGGTTCTCCTGTACTGGGCAAAGGGGGTTGCTGCTGTCTGTGGCCTTCTGCTTCAGAACCAAGCTGCAAGAAATCCTGTCAAGTGAAGAACTGAATAATCTGCCTTGCAGGAAACTTTCTTACTTTCTTCTAGTAGCTGAGGTCATCTTCATCTCTGCAGGATGAATATAGATGAGAGGGGGTGTGCATGCTGTGAAAAAATTATGCCTGAACAGAAACAGTGCTGTAGGGCAGAAAACAGAAAAGAAAGGAAAAAAGTGACATCCTTTTTCCCCCCATTTGTTTATTCTGTGACTAAAATAAATTCTTTATCCTTTTTCATTTATGATCTCTACTTTATAAAAGAAATTATGTCTGTGTAAAGGGAAAGTGTTTCTTTCCTTTCTGGATTAAAACTGTTGGTCAGTGAATGTACATTGGCAGAAATGATTTTAAAAGACCTTTTTTTCAAACAACTGTGTTTGGTGGTTATGTAATCCCAGTTCAAGTCATATTTGGGGTGGCTATTTTTGTGGTACTTATTAATCTGGTTTTGTTTCCAGCAAGAAACATAGATTCTGACTAGCATACAATTGGTTTTTTTTATATATGTGAATGTTGAATTAATTAATACTTTAGCTTCAGCCTAAATGTCTCTTCCCCTTTTTTATTTTCCTTTTGATTTATAGCACTAAAACTTGAAGACACATACTGGCCTAGGCATAAAAATCAGGTTATATATTATGCAGTTTGATAGTACATTTAAGACCCCTTTCTACTGTCTGTGTATGAAAATCTATTCTTGTCCAAAGACTGTGGCATGAGAACTTGACCTACAGAGCTTGCTCAAACACAGCATCCCTTGCTAGACTTAGAGGCATGGGGCAGAACTGGAAAGGACAGCATTTTAGAGCATACAGAAGTCCAAGCTAAAGCATTGCCCGTGCAGGTTACTGCTTAATCCCTTGTCCTGTTATCCAGAGGATAGTCTCTAAAGACAAAAAACCTGGACAGCACCTACACCACATTTTGAGGCAGCTTGGCATAGTGTAAGAAATACGTCAGTTTACCCTGCTTCTTGTCTTAGTGGAACTGCAGCAACTCTTTGTGGGTATTATTAAGCCAGTACATGAGCAAGGAGTAGAGGCAGAAGAGAAGCAGGTGGAGAACCGGGAGCTCAGGCAGGGCTGCAGCAGCAAGAGGCTGCAGGGAAAAGCCATCATCCCACAATCAGGGTGGACCTCCGTTCTGCCGTCTGCAACCCTGCACCATGGATGTGTGAAGGTATGAGTTGCTGGGGGTGGAGCTGTGGTTAGAGCTTATACCACAGTTCGGTTGATGCATGATACTAGTTAAGTAGCAGCAACTTGATCGTGTGTCTAAGCTGTATTTGGTGTGGCTTTGTCTACTGTTGTGCTATCTGATCTGGTAAGGGAGATGACAAATATATGGATTTATTTAATTTCTTCGTTTACATTTACGATAATTTAAAAAGACGCCTTTCCAAGGCATCTAGCCTCCCCCCCCAACATTGTTAATAATTCTATAAAATAAAAGCACCATTAAAGTAATCATTTCCACATGCACTGAGCCAGCCAGCTGCCTTCTGAAACTCCTTCCCACCCCTTTATCATTGTGGGAAGCCTACAATCAGCCCTTTCCAAAAACTCTATCGAACAAATGTCTGGACGGAGTGATGCTACATAGTGAGGCTGTACAACGTCTCCATGGAAGGCACAAAGCTTTTTCAGAGCAAAAATAGATAACATGAATTTATGTCATTTTCAACCTGTAATCTATAGCTCTCTCTGAGCTGGGTGCCAAAACAAGTTCACATTAGTATTATTGTCTCTCTTCCTCACTTAATAGTTGTTTCTACCAGCATTTTAACTACAGAAAAGAGTGGATCAGTTATTTCCTTAAATTCCCTCATTCCCACTAGCAATAGCCAGTCTGCAGTGAGAACCGGGCAGCTCACCACCAGCATGATACAACAAAACTCTTTGCTAAAGATCTCAGTGCAGGGACCTGTTGATTCTACCAGCTTTTTGTTGCAGTGTCCCCAGTAGCATTGATTTTTCTGCAAAGGGCTCATACAAGCCATGTCTTATGTGAATTTGTCTCAAACCATACCAAAGGTAATACAATAGAAATGATAAATTCAAAGTGAGTAGCTCTCAGTTTCTACCTCTGCCTGCAGTCCTGTAGAAGTGCCATCCCTGAAGCCAAATTGCATTGCAGTACCAGAGGGATGGTAGAGCCCATTCTAATGGAAAACATTAAATATTACTCATGCAGCTTGATGAATTGAAGGCTGAAAATAGAAATTATATCTGCCTATAAATTTGTATGAATGGAAAAACTTACCATAAACAATAATATTTGGATTAAAAAAATGGATTAAAAAAAGGCAAAGAATTTAGGCTGATCACTTTCTGAACAACAGAAAAGTTAGTGGATAGCCTCTCAGGAACCATAGTAGGAGCAAAACCCCCTAACTTTTAGCTGAAGAGCTTGGAAAAATTTGTGCAATAGGAGGGACCTGGCTTTGATCCCCCAAACCAGACCTTACTATAGCCTTACTGCAGAGACAAAATACTAAAATATGAAGTTGGGTTCATATGAATATGAAAATATGAAGCATGTTTATGTGCTGAATGCATCCCATGTTAGCACTTAGCATTATTCCTTGCAATATCATATTGTACAATGGTTCTAAATGCACTAACCACTTGTCATACACACTACTTGATTTTCATACCCTGAAGAATTTGTAATTGAAGCTCCTCAGCCTGCCCTTGTCTTGGCAGATCCCCTGGAGTTCACATGTTTTCTTCAGAGGTTCCTCCATCCAGCTGCAAGTCAGTCCCTGAATAGTAACAAAAGGTGTGCAGAGATTGCATGTGTTTACTGAATGTGCAATGTAGATGTACAATAGCAATAATTAATCAAAAGACCCACAAATGGTTTAATAGGTTCCGTAAGAAACTGTTGAAGTGGAGTGGATCCTCCTTTGGGTCAGAGAGGAAGAGCAGGGGATCTACAGAGATTTCTTCCCAGCTCAGTTACTCTGCTGCAGCCTTGTGAGCATTGAAAAATCTTTCAGTAAACCATGATCTCACTCAAGTTTCATCAATCCTGCCATGTTTGGAGACTAGCAGAGTATCAAGACTGAGAGAAATGTTGTGCCAAAAAAAAAAAAAAATTACTAAATAGGAAATTATCTTTCCTCCTGAATACCACAGTGCTAAAAAAAAATGTTTCCTTTTCTACTAGCTTTGTGATTATGATGAATAGAGGTAGTAAAATCCCAACATGCAGAGCAAAATCTTTCTAAAAAAGAAAGGGGTAAATTGCTGTAACCCAAAGTAATTCAAGAAACACAAGCATTTCCTTCAATGTTTCTTCTCAGCAGGGAAGAAAGTTCCTAGGGGGACTAATGAAGCTCAGCTGAGCTTTGGAGAAGGTCTATAGCAAACTGTCCCTACATTGCACATTTCTCAAGCTCTCATACTACTAGATTGAAGACTAATTCTACCATGTAGACTTCCAACCTGAAGAGACAAGTGTGAAAAAGAATCACTTTTAAGTGATTCTCTCCTCTCTGGTTCCTCAAATATGGCTCACCCCTGTGCCAAGAAAGAATAAAATTCAACTTTTTTAATTTAAAAAAAAGACACCTGCTGAGGGACAGTAGGGAATCAGGTCTATATTTATTAGTCTTTTTCTATGTCATACAAGAAAAATGTTTAATAATGAGGAGAAGGAAGTGTTATTTCTCCCACCTCCCCAATTTTTCTTCGGCTCTAGGTAATTCCTATTTCAGCTAGGGAATGCATTTCCCCCACTATCTCCTTCCCGCAAGCAGGATCCTGTAGGATTGATCCCTGCATTTTTCCATGTTTTCTATTACCTTTGCTAACTATTATATACTAGCTTATGTCAAATTGAAGTTTTATGACCTACATATGCTATTTCTTCTCTCATCTCCATAAGAACTGCACCCACAGATGGATAATATACATGGTAAAGTTTTCTCGCAACAATAATACTTCTATCTATTCTTATGAGACATTCACTCCACTACCCGTCTTAGCCTACCTTTATGATTACATGTGGGAGAGAGACACACAGGACTGATGTCACTGAATACCTTAGCTCCTCGGTCTGCTCCCTCATCTCCCATTAACACTTCATTACATTAGTTTGCTCCCAGAGTCTCTTTTAAACTAAACCAGTTAATTCCCCTGGAGACAAAAATGATGTGCGCATCTAGGATAGGTTTGGGGTTTTGGGGTGGGTTTCCCCTCCCCCCCCCCCGGCGAGCGGGGGA
>NW_008824618.1:321666-322992 GCF_000699105.1 Pygoscelis adeliae
TGTGTGGTTCCCCCCCCCCCCCCCCATGGATAAGACACAAATAAACAATAAAGTGTCTCAGGACTAAAGAGGTGGCACATAGAGCACAAGAAAACATGCCCTGTAGGAGGAGCATTGCCAGTCCATGCTAGACTGTGCTAGCTCTGAGCATTGTGGACACCAGCCACTGCACCTTTTGCCTTTAGGGTAATAGCCATTTCCTAAAGCAGAACACTTACCTTTGCCAAGATAGCCAAATGGACCAGATGACCATCTTATACCCACAATTCACAGAAGTTGCGAAAAAAGAAACACTTGAAATGACAAACTATCTAGATTTCTTTTTCTTTTCTTTTAACTAAAATATTTATCTTCCCTTACAGTAACTTAGATAAACATTTTTTTTTCCTACATCTGCATGAGTGTCATTGTCCTTATATACACAACTTGCGCAACTACCCCATTCTTACAAAACAAGCTGACATGTTGCATTTAACTTCCTGGCTTCTTTGGCCTTCTCCTTCCTTTTCACAACTCCTGGAGATTTTATGGACCAAGAGCTATCATAAGGGGCATGGGGAAGAACAGTGGGTCCACGCACAGGAAAGGGCTATGACAGAAGGTTGAGCAGGGCTCTCTTAATGAGGCACCAGCTCCCCAGCTCCAGAGAGTATTTGCTGCTGGACTGTAGATCAGTGTAGGACAGCTGCCAAGTGGTGCCTTCACAAAGACCACTGTCTTCTTTACACTGTAGGATGGAGTGACAAAAACTCATCCCATAATCCAGGGTGTATTTGGAGGCACCATAGTAGATATTTGATACAAAGATGTGTATCTCAAGCCATTCTTTTTCCTTTCTTGTTTGATTTTTGTTTTGTTTTGTTTTCCCTGTGTTTAATTCATCTCAATACTGAACTGAACCTGTAAGATCACCCATTCACCAGGTCCAGATGTTGTGTTTTTACAGGAGTCTTTTACACAAAATATTGATTTGTTCCCAAAATTAAGTGACGTTCTTTTTTCTTTCTCTCTCTCTTCCCATCAAGGGGAGATCCTCCATGCCTAATTTAGATAAGACATTCAGCTTTTACAGACTAAAGTCTTGGGAGGTGAATCCCATACTAATGCAGCAGCTCCGAGTTTGTCGGGCTGCACACAGATGGTCACACAAGTGCCAAATGCATTGTTGAAGGCTACATTGTGCAGTCAGTTTACTGTCAACACTTTAGACGTTACATTTGGCACTGATAGGGTCTTGAGGGAGTCAATATGTCGTTACTAAGCTTTTATGCCCTAAATATTTTGGAGTTTATTTGAGGAACTCTGTAATTTCCTTGTTATTCTTTG
>NW_008824618.1:323049-336505 GCF_000699105.1 Pygoscelis adeliae
GACACAAAGAAAACTCAGGGCATTGGGGCAAAAAATATTCATAGGAGGAGTTAAGGGCTGGAACAGGTTGCCCAGAGAGGAAATGGAATCTCCAGCCTTGGAGATTTTCAAGGCCTGGTAGGGTAAGGCCCTTGGAAGTATGATCTTACTTTGAAGTTAACACGCCTTTGAGTAGGAAGTTGGATTTGTGGCCTCCAGAGGTCCCCTCCAACCTATATTTTTCTATGATTCTATGATGGAGCTTCTTCATGCCATTTAGCTGCTGCAAGCATGTTTTTGGGAAGAGGACAGGATTCTCAAGTTTTCTTTCTTGTCCTCTCAGAGCGTGGATTTACTAACCTTCCAAGTATGCTGCAATGACCATTTCTTCTCAAAGACTTTTAATGACCTCAGGGATTTGTAGACAGAGGTGCTGTGGTTCAAAGAAGAATTTAGATGAAGTTTTATGGCATAGCAAGGTAGTACTTCTAAGAGAGGATATTCAAAAGCACTCAGTATTGGCCTAAGTAGTTCCACTGACATCATCGGGTATTTTACCATGGATGTGAATGGCAGCAGTGTTAGGTCAAAGCCGAGTGCTTTAGAAAATCCTGTCAATAGTCTTTTGGGAAAGTCTATGGTTTGGAAAACCCATAATTAGAAACTTAATGAATCAAAGTATCATAATGAACATTGTGGATTTCCTAACTAGGCATGTTAAATTTTAGGAGGTGACTCTAACTTCCGACAGCCACCAGAGAAATCAAAATAATAAATAATTCTCCAAAGTTCCCTTTCCAAAAACCATGGTAACAAGAAGATGAAAGAGGTACAAACATGTACTGCAATATTAGATCCACAAAGAAAAGAAAAAAAAAGCCTGCAAAAAGAATTCAATACTAGTAATAAAAATACAGACTAATTTGAATAATTTTTCAAAATGACAGCTGTTTTACTAATGAATCACTAAAATATTTTTCATTCAGTCAAACAATATTTTAGAAATTGTGGTACATAGAAAGGATATCCCTTGCTGTGCAGAGAAACATAATATGTGCTCCATGGAGTAGGAAACTTTAATGATATATGCAGTTTTGTTATTAAAAGTGAGTTATATATTTTGCTGTACAGTGGAAAATTGTGACCCAGTATAACATATCTTCACATTGTTTATAACTTGAGGAAAATCAACATTCTGGGTTCTCAGTTCGCACAGTAGGAATTACATTTATTTTGGCCAAATGTAATTTATATAACTGCAAGGAACAATAAAACATGAACTTTATAGTGTTTTCTTACCTAAAAATAATATAGAGCTTGTAAAAGTGAAGAGATTATTATTGTAAAGAAAAAGACAGTAACTTAAAAGCTGAAGCTCATTTTACAGCTATGTAAAACTTATCCCAGCTCAAGTATTAAGGCACCTGTGTCTGCATTTTCATTCGAGCACAGTAATCTCTGATAGTAAACTTTGTTTTCTCAGTAGCAGCAATCACTGCTGCAGGAAAAAAAAAACAACTTGTTTTATACACCATGCACCTTTTCTTACTTATCAGTAAGTTGGATTCACTGAAGTCCTAAGGAACTCTGCAGAGATTTGTGCCCTCCAGCGGTACAGGTATCGGTAAACAATGGGTCATCCACAAGGCTCCTATCCTATCCTATCCTATCCTATCCTATCCTATCCTATCCTATCCTATCCTATCCTATCCCATCCCATCCCATGCTTTCTTAATGGGTTTGTCTATAGTAATACATTAAATAGCATCAAAGCACAAGTGCAGTCAGCGGAGCTGGATCTTGATCATCTCAGCCCAAGCAAACTAACTCTCTCCTGAATGACTCTTGGAGAGTTTACAGTCTAGCTTGTACCAGGGATTATTCCCAATAAACAGGAGGATGCAGTCATCTTGTTTCGGGGGCTAAAATAATTTAAGAGTTGTGGGCAGCCTTCACCAGCTGGTCCCTGGGACAGTGACTGAGCTTTGACACTGTTTAGTTTATTAATATAATGTAATGATTAGACTAAAATATATTGTGTTTATCAGAATGCACTCCAGTGACACAGACAGTAAGAGCAATAAAACCTGTCGTAAGTGATTCATTCTTTTTCTTATCATTTCTGTGATGGGAGAATATACACAGGGAGTAGTACTACTTCAGTTTTACAGACAGGGAAAATAAGCTCCAGAGATAAGGAAGTGAATCTTCTAAAATCTCACGAAGGATTGTGCCAGAGCTGGGAACAATTGAATTCGTCTCTTGTTTTCCAGTCCTTTGCTTTTTTCACAAGTTCATTTAAATTCTTTTCTTACTGAAAGGGGATACTGCACTATAATTAGAGAGAATACTCTATTGAAAACACGAAAATAGAACAATAAAAAAAAAGAGACAATGCCACAAATGACAACATAAACTGTAATCTTGCAAAACCATATGTACCACAACTAAGTCATGCATATTCTTTCAATGAGTTTTCCAAATAGTCTTCATGAAGCTGTATAGTACCATTTGTAAGGCTGGAGGTGGTTGAGTTGCACCTCGCCGAAGAGACTGCAAATGGGAGATGAGTGGTCCACAGAGTTCCCATTTCCTGCAAGGCTAATCTCCTCCGTTCCAACATATCGTACACGACTGAACCATGTATATGCAGCAGCCACCTGTTCAGAGTGGACTTTTTGGTCTCTAATGGGATGAAGCTAGTGGTGCAAAGCCCTTGCTCTTATTTGCCACTCTAAAGCAAAGAATACATTCACCATTAAAAATCAAGCAAATCTCATACGGAACATTCTGCTTTGGAATACAAGCAGAATGGTTGATAAAACTTGTTTTCTTAGTTTTGGAAACTGCATTCCTGATGTAATACTCATAGATATGGATATTCTGCACACTTGGCTTTAGGCACTTGCAGGAGTCACCTAAATTAGTTATCAATAGAAAGAGATGGGGATCTGCAAAGGCTGAATCAGGTCACCTAAAATTGAACAGTCTTCTAGACAAATACGTTCCTTGCCATTAGACACAAAATAAGCCTTGGTTCTTGTTTAAATGACACAACTGCATACCTGAGTGGGATGAATCTAGTGTGTACACCTTATTTAAAACTGTCAAAATAAATGCTCTGTTTTTTCCAAACTAGTAACACTAGGAGAAGTGAAGAGTTTGACAGGTCATTGCTGATTTTCACAAAAAAACCAAAACGAATTTCCAAGGCTTTCCCTTAAAATCGAGTCCTCCAGCCATTTGCTCTTTTTCTCAGTTAATTCCTTACTGAGAATAGCTATTCATTTCCTACTGATAGGTAGTAACTATAAAGCAGGATGGCTGGAAAATAAGTTTGAGTCCTTAAAATGAAAACCCATATACACATTTAAAAAATCACATAATTTTGATTATTTTTAATAGAAAACTTTACTTTTTCAGTGAAATACCAGCTTTTCTTGGAAATTAGTGTTATGGAAATACTATGGAAAATGTGTCTAAAGTACAAGAAGCTTCTTTTTTTTTCCTCACAGTTTCAGACCATTTGGGCTATCTAAATCTCCTATAGGGCAGTTCTCTCCATGTTGTTGAAGGCAGGGTATATTGCTGGCACACCTGGACATGAGGCTTTCTGGACGATTTCAGGCAAATACCATTAAAGAACAGGGGTAACATCAGACACCCAGGGCCTCCATTTGCAAGAGACACAACAGTTCCTTTGAAACAGTATTTTAATTTTCAAAAGAATACTTTTAAATTTTGTGTATCTTTTTTAAAAAAAAAAATGAAATTTTCTTAGGAAAAAAATTATGCCTTAGAAAAAAACACTCAATTTTTCACAGAAAAATGTAGAAACATTTCTAACAGAAAGCTCTTCCCGCTGCAAAACTGAGTAACTGCGTGATATCTACTTTTCTTCCTTCCTTTCTTTTCCTATTATTGGTCATGCACAGTAATTTTATCACATCTAAAAGACATCATTATTCCAAAAGCATGTGTTGTTATTAATAGACCTAATGGACCACAGAGCACTCTTTCAGATAAAATATTTTTAAAATAGATTTCCCTTTTTGTCGTTGTTCTACCATTTTTGTGGTTAATTTTTGTTAATTGTCACTAATGACTGGAAAACCCACCACAAATTACTGAACTGCAAAGCAGCAATAAAGTGGATAAATGCAATAAAAATGAGGTAATGGATCACAAAATGTACTTTGTGTATTTATTTGGACAACTGTAGTTTAGTTTAATTTTTTAATGATGCTCTATTGTATCCAGTAAATGGTTCTAAGATCTGTTTTGTGAGTGATAATAAAACTTTGGTAACACCAGTTCTCAGGGCATTCCTTGCTAAGGGAGGAGACAGATGGATCACATTTTTTGTCATGGCTGTTCTGTTTTATTTTGCGTAGTGGAACAAACACAGCACTTTGAAGGAAAATACAAAAACGAGGGGATGATTTTCATTTACACTGAGGTCCACTTACATTATTCCAGCAGTGTAAAGGGGTCTTATAAACTAAATGTAAAGAGGCTTTAATGTAATTGAGTCAGACCCAGTGTAATTGTTGTGAGGTGCCTATGGATGAACCTAAAATGCCGGGAAAACTGCAAGTGTAAAACACAGATAAAATGGAATTGCCTTTGGGGTCATAGAGAACAGGGGGAACCAGCTAGTACATGGCATGTAAAATGACAGGGACAGGGGAAAGAAAATTCTCATCAGCACTGGGGAGAAGTCCTGTTCTGAGGTCAGTTCCTACTGTCTTTAGTTCCTGAGGCAAAGCAGATTGCTGTTAAGGAGTTCAGGGCTGTCTCCCTTTTGAAAAGCACCATGAAATCTTTAATGTTCACACAGCGCAGCTCTGGCCCCAGGAGAAAAAGGTCTGGAAAAGGGGCCAGAAAACTCAGCAGCTTCTTTGAGGTCATCCCGTTCAAGGTGTGGGGTTTCCTGCCAGTGCTGTAGGCAGGCGATGAGCCTCCCCATCCATCAGAGAAATCCCCAGAAGAAAGAATTTCATGGATCTGAGAATATCCATAGGGGGGCTCAGTCTTTTAATCTAAACTGTTTTTCTTTTAGTATTTTCCTGTTTTTTCCTGACAACTGGGGTATTATGGAAAGTGCAGTAAACATGTAGGAATGTGAAGTTATGCTTCCCATATGAATGTAATAAAAACATTGAAATTTCTTGCTAAAATCTTGTGATATCCTTTGAATGTTGTATATGAAATACACAGCCCTGGAAAAATGTGATTAAAATGTACTTACTGCAGAGTTCTGATAAGATAGCACATAACTTAGTATTAATCCCAATGTGGTGTGCATAATTTTATTACTTAGTCTACTATGTTCTGCCTAATATTTATACACGATTATATATACACACACATTTATACACAAATATATGCATATATATTCATGAATTAAAAGCATGCACTTTGGAATTATCGAGATCTCTGCCAAGAGATCAGTCCCCTGCTTCATTCCCCAAGCACATGTACATCCATGCAGCTTTATGAATAGAAGTTATCTTCTTGACTTATTCCATGTAAAGCCATGCTTAAATGCAATCGCTGAGAGAATTGAGAGCCTGAGAGGAACGCAAAACTTTTTTCATTCGTGATATAATGGGAGCATATGTAGAAAGATTTTGAGTTTTATGATCAAAACTAAGAGTTAAAATAACTTTTTTTTTAATAAAAGAGGGGTATTCACAATGCTGGTATTTTGCTGCTAATAATGGGGAACATTAACTCTCTGTTCAACAAGAGATGTAAACTTTACATTAAATTGTGTCCTTCCTCTGGGAACATAGAGGGAAGAAGGTTTTTCTGCTTTCTGGTTCATGATATTTGCTCTGAACAATTCCTACTCCTTTTTTTTTAGCTGTTAATGTCCTCCTTGTGCAGGGTAGGACAGATAAGAGAAGCAGAGATTTGTAATCCCAGCAGCATACTCCCAAAACAGGCTAGGAAGCATGACAAGGTGAACGATTTCCAGTGATGTACCCAAACCACTTGCAGGTTATGGCAGGTTTTCTAAATTAAGAGATTATTGAGAGAGAAAATGATTACTCAGAATCTCACCTACCCTCCTGGACTGAATCTGGGAGACCGCAGCTACATCCTCTTTCATGCTCTGGGCTGAGAATAATTTTATCACAGTTGCTCTTAAAAATTTAGGTGCAATGGCATGAATCTACTCTGCTCACTTTTAAACTACGTAGAACACCTAATGTGCAGACAGAAGGCCAGGAACATAATTGCTGTCCATTAAATTATTTCCTCTTGCTCAAATAGCCAAACCTCTGGTACACATCAAGGAGAAAATGCAACCCTCAAAAAGTGAAGCCAAATGAAAAATATGCTTCTGCACTAAGAAATTTTGGTAAGCACAGGGAATGGTTATCTCATGAAAACATGCATATGCCATAGAAATGTATTACAATACCTCCTTTTCTTTACTGGATGGAATAGCCACATCAACTGGGTCACACGGTGTGAAAACATGCTATGATGAAAACCGGGCCCACAAGGGTAGCATAAAACAATTAGTCATGTTTAAGAAATGAGCCACACTACAATTTAAAGGAATTTATATGAAAATAAACATGGTCTGAAGGATTAGACATTTATGAGACTGGATGATGAAAGCTATTGCACCATCTTGGATTAGTCTCTTTCTTTATCTTTACTGCCATATTTTTGCAACATGCTTGAAGTAGTAAATTGCTCTTGTAAATGCTCCTTTTGATTTCATGTTGGTGCAGTAAACTCCTACACAAAATTTTTGCATTTTAAAAAAGAAGGAGTCATGTCCTGATTGATATAAACCTGTGATACTCTAACCTACTTCTAATATGTCCTGTTTTCTAACCATGCCACTGACACAGGGGTCAAGCCTGGGAGTTTACTGACAATAACAAGACAGCAAGAACCTCACAGTTGTCCCAAAAGCAATAACACATTTGAACAGTTTGAAACAGCCAGTGAACCAAGGAGAAAGTGGAAGGCACGGATCAACTACCCCGCCTCTGAGCCTGGAGGATTTCATGGCAACAAATATCCACTAGCAAACTGATTTTGAAAAATTAGACTCAGTCTGAGTGAGGAGTAACCGCTGGCAGGAAGAACGGGGCAGAGAAAAGACAAATATCTGAGACTGCAACTAAATCCTGTGGGACTGGCAGTGGAGGAAAGCTTCCACTCTTAACAAAACACCCTGGGCAAGATTTGTGCTTCTTCACTGGGAAACAGGAACGTTTTGAACTGCAGAACTTGGGACACCCTCCCACTCCCTCCGAGTCCCCATGTTTCAGTGCACCAGAGAGACAACTGCACTGGTGGGTTTTTTTCCTGACTACAGCACGTGAGGCTCCATGGGTATCTCTGTAGTGCTTGTTCAGTGAGGATTTCAGCCCTTTCTCAGGACCAAACTTACACACCAAAAAGCCGTTAACTTTCAAGCCTGCACTATGAACACCAGCTGTACCAGGACACAAGCTTCATCTGGGTACTCAGGCACCCTCACTATCCACCAATGGCTCCCCAGCACATTATTCCATTTTTATTCCCCTTTTCTTAAACCCACTGTTGTTATTTGGATTTATGATGCAAGTAAATATCATAGACAATAAAAGCCTCCTAGTGATGCTGTTAAAAGGTAATAGTTTGGGAGAGATTCACATAGCTTAACTATCCTAAACTAGGAAGACAATTCCTCCAAACTAATTGAAAACAGATCCCAAAGGGACCTCTGCAGGAGCCTAGCCATCTCAGTTGTCTATAAGAAGCCTGAACTGGATGCCTGAAGTCAGGCAGTGTGAATAAACTTCTCCTCTGTACCTCCCTCCCTCCTCCTTCTCATTCTTTCTCAGATGCCTCCATCTGTTCTTTTAGTACAGGGAAGCTTCTCAAAGTGCTTTTTTTTGTGGTTTAGTTCTCCGTGTACTCCTTTGAATAAGGAGTATATCTTCCCCTTTGAGATGAATACTGTCTCCTCTCTGAAAGAAAGGGGAGGGGGTCTAGTTCATAAGTGATCCGCATGCAGCATTCTCCTGCAAAACGTGATGTTTTGTTTAAGTATCACTGCTGGACCTTGCACAGCTTGCAAATATTTCCTGCTGTCTCTGTAGCTCAGATTTCATTGTTGTCTTCAGGACTGCTCTTCACGCTGAACCTAATGGAAGCATTTAGACTAGTAGGGGAAAACAAGCATATGCACTAAATATCGGCAGATACACAGCAATGGGCAGTCTTCCTTTGAATTCTCAGGTAGGAAAAATAGGTCAAATTTCATCTGTATTCAACATGTGAAGAACCTATCTTGAGATGCATATATGAGACTCTCATTGTACCCTGGGACAGGTATGGTTGACTTGACTATCTGTGGCGGGTTTGGGTTTTTTTCCTCCAACCTGTAGATTAATCTTGCTATACAGGCAAACACTGAAACTGGATTATTAGCATCCGCAAACCCAATGCTGTGTGAACCTTGATGTCCTTCTCCCACAGATAGCTCTGTTTGGGAAGTAGTTGGGTCAAATATGAATGTTAAAATACATTTATATACATATATGTATTTGTTAGTTTGTATTCACAAAGCTAAGAGAGGTCTCAAGTAAAACAGGAGTTCCATGGGTATCTCCACATGGTGGTACCAAAACCACAGGAGGAGCAAGGTTAAGAGACATCTAAGTGGCTTCACGTGCATCAAGAGAGCAGAGGTAATTGCTAACTGTTTTGGCTTTCTCAGGCCTAACTGGTCAGACTAAATGTCAAAAGTTAGGCGACGTGCATATGTAATGATTGCAAGATGCTCTGGTGACCTGAAAATAGAAGTTGTTAAAGTATTATGGCATTGGAATAGATGATTTAGCAAAGCTGAATTTTAAATAAACATTATTTGTATTACAAATAAAAATTTCAATCAAAACAAGAGACAAAACATTAGAAAATGTGAATATACACAGAGAAAGACTTGCCTTAGAGAATTTATGAGAACAAATAAATGACGAGAAAATGGGAGAAAACACAGCATAGATAAAGTGCCTTGCCAGACATTTCAGGGGAAACCATTTGTAGGGGGAAACCATTTGCAGAGCTGGCAACTGACCCCACATCCCCTGAGTTTTAGCCTAGCGCCTTCACTGCAGTGTTGTGTACACAGAAGTAAAGGCCATGTACAACTATGGCTTTTGGCAGTTAAAATATGTACAAAATCTTGGCCCAGCTAAAGTCAAGAAGGATTTTACCGCTGAGAGCAATGAGGTCAGAGTCCCTCTGACCCAGAGGAGTCTGAGGTGACAAGGGGGTGTTGAAGTTTGCTGTTGGTGGCCACCACTGTCTGCTGACAGGCTGTTCACATGCCCTTAAAGGCTACCAGTGCCCTGAGGTATCATCCTGTGTTAAAGACCCAACGGCCTAGCTCCTTCAATTCTCCTGGCCTTTATTGAGGATATAAAAATAAAAATAGAGCCAACTCACATGTTTTCTTTTTTTTTTATCCTTATTGTTATATGTGAGGGAATTGGAGGTTTTACAGGAAGCACATTTCAGTCAGAGAAGGAGTGCATCAGGCTATTCAAGGAAAACAGAAACATCCATGACTTTTGTTCTTGACAGTTACTACATAAAACTGAGCATCTTGAACATGCACAGTGATCTCATCATTTGGCTAGGCTGTGAGAGATGCCATTTCAGCTCCTGCTTTAGTCTTTTGGACATCTGAACTCATGGCTCTTGTCTCCCACTAGAAGACCCAAAATAGGGAGGCTGAAAAGGACAGAAATAGATCTATGGGTCAAGGGAGTTCTCTCATCTTTTCCTTCTCAAGTTCTTCTTCATTCAAAGGGTCATTAGGCCAAAAAGAGATTATAAGTTGATGTACAATCACATAATTTAACGGTTTGAGGACCCACTTCATTTCCTGCATTCGTGCCAAGGATGTGTCTATATTTTATCCAATCCTTTAAAGCCAGGACTGACTTTAAGATCTCCCCTTACCAATCTGAGATCCCTAATCACTAAATTCAGAGTCATGCTTACACTTTGTCATCCTCACCGAACCCTGAATTATCTCAGAGTGTGAGAAATACTTTAAACTAGGGAGGGTGGAGAATAATGGTTGAGGAACTTCTGGAATCCTTCAAACATACCATTTCTCAAAAGAAAAAGCCTGGTAAGGAGCTTTAAAAGTTGTTTAGAGAAAGCAGCTCATGTCAACGCAGAGCTCATGATTCACTTTTTAAGTTTATTCAGAACTACTAAACTTTTATCTGATGAAGTCAATGGCTCACAGTATGTACAAAGCATGCTGCTAGCGTTCAAAGCTGTGGTCAGTTGGCAAGTTAACATGATCACTGCAGGATAGCCTCATTCTCGCATCAAAGGAGGAATTTTATTTTTTTTTTAGAACTTTCCCAACTCTTCTACAGGAATCTGTCTTGCCTAAACTTAGGCAGGACTTGCCCCTTAAATAAATATGTGTATTAAATACTTAATTAGAAGGCAGTTACTGATAACAGGTTGAAATAACTGACCCATATTTTCAGGCTTGCATGATCATTTGCCTAAAAAGATCACATGTGACAATTTGAATAGGACAAGACTTTTATATGCACAGTGGTAAACACGTGCTCCTGTTCTGTTTCAGTCATACGTTCTCCAGTTTTCAGATGTTCAGTACAAAATAAATGCTTCTTTCGCTTCCTGAGTTTGAAGATCTGCATTATTCCTTTTAATTGCACCATAGAGTAACTTTTAGAAGTTTACTGTCAGGCTACTCATTAATGGACTACTTTTCAAATATGCAAGCCATACTAACTATTGTTGGTGCCAAGATACTGCCTGCAAGAATAGCTCATACATGAATTCTATGGCAGATATTATAGAATAAAAAGGCCAGCTTATTAGTAAATCCACATACTTTCTTAGTGGCTAAATTTGGACCCACACAAATAACAAGTACCGGAGTAACATAAGGGGAAACCAATATTTTGGTTGTACTACTGCTCATTAGTGAAAATTGAGTCAGACGTGAAAGAAGCAGTTCTGGTGTTAGAAGAATTGTATTAGGAGTTGCTGAGATCTAGCTCTGATTTATCTGAACTCAGCAGTCACTGACAATTTTTAAACATTTTGTTTGAAAATAGTAGTAGTATAAAAACAGGTGCACCTACATGCACAAAAACTCCTCCTATGTTTCAAGTCTCTTATGCTTACCATGCATAGAGATGGCATCTGTATTTAGACAGCCAGCTAATTACTGACAGCTGTTTCATCCAGTGTTTTACATGGACTGATAGAGAACAAGATATGTGTCAAAAGTCAATAGTGAAATTCTAGACAATGGTACAATAGAAAAGAAATGGAGTCATTAGATCTTACAAAGATTAAATTGGTAAAATATAGCTATGAATCCTATGTATCAGGGAGAGAGCAAAAATCGAAAGAAAATGTTAAGGCTTTAAATCTGAATGAGGAAAGACTATCTACTTGATAGTGAAAGGAAAAAACTGGAAGTACAGAGGTTGGAAGAAAAGTATAGAAGCCAAGACCCCAAACAAACTCTCCCTCACTTCACAAAAAAAAAACCCCAAACATTACTGTTAGAAAACACAAGTGATCAGATTCTTACTGCTCTGACAGATTATATCATCCTTCATTTCCTAACACCATGTTGAAATAATGGTTCAATGCTTATTTGAGGAAAGCAGTGTCACTTTTTGAATTGTTAGACCTAATTTTGAAGTGCACAAGTTCCCTTATATAGATACTATGTTCATGCCAATCTGATTCAGCTTTGTTTAGCTGTGGAGCTCAAAATGGTGTCATTCCATGAAACAAAGTTTCCTTCTTTATCCCCCAGGAAGACAGCTTCGCTAGCAGCAAGAACTGCAAGAACAACAACAAAAAAATCTATTCAGGAGAGGTAAAAACTGAACCTATATTTAGTCTTAACGCTTCCCTGGAACTTACAATATTGTAAAATCTGAAAGCTTAACATTTATTGTTGCAAATGCCCAAGTGGATCAAATTGGAAACAATCACTGGGTATCAAACTCCAAGTAAGTACAGCTTGACTGCCAAATCTAATGACCTTACACCAACTTGCAGCTAAGATCATAAAGTTTTATTTTATCCTGTATTTTGGCCACAAACAGTCTTCATTAGAAAAGGCATGGAAATAAAAATGTGGCTATAAAACCTTGGAATGAAACATGAAATTTAAGTCTAAAAACAAAGATAAATGTAGTAAATGCTGCTGTAAATGATGCCAATTTTCCTGATTACCTAATCCTGTGTAGTATATTATTAATTAATAGCCAAACAATTAGAGATGAGAGCTGTGGGAGAAGAAAAGCACAGAGTTAGCAGAGAAATATAAATCTCCTGTCGCATATCAGACAGAAAAAGGGTAAATATGTGCAGCTGCATGTACTTCAAAGGCATGTCAGCTGCATGCTTATTCAGGGAACAAGAGGCCCACAAAGCGGCATTTCCATAGTTTTACAGGGACACAATCCAGCTCAACCACCTCACTGATCCCTGGTCCCAGTCAGAGCAGTTACAGACGGAGCAAACCTGCGCCTGGCTCTGGGTTCAATCTGTGCACGAGTGCTCCCTGGCATTTCCTCTCCCATCTGAGAGGAAAGGATGGGTAGGTCTGCACCTTCAACATGTTTAATCGCCACTATGTGAGTTTTATACCTGTGTAGCAGCACTTTCCTGTTTGAAATGCCACTTGTTATCGAGCCAATTAAACCACTGCCCTGCAGAGTCTTGTTATCTCATCCTTAACCATGGTGCAACAAATAAAAGTGTGAGAGGAAGCCTGGGGTCCCTCTTGTTCCCCTACTGCGGGACCGGTGGGTAGGATTCAGTTCACCTGCCTTTAGACATCGGCAGTTCAGATACGTACCTCTGGACCAGTCATACAGCTCCCTTTGTAGCCAGCAGAGAGAAGTGGCCACCACTGGCAGTCTGCAGTATTTTGAATGCCAGCTTTGGGATGAGGAGAACTGCTCTATAGAAATGCCTCTCCCCCTCTCCCCCAAACCCTCTCTTCCTTCAAAAACCTCCACAAACTGAACAAGGAACAAAACACAAGAAAGGAATATTATGAACAATCTTTTATGTGAATCTTTACTTTGGTGTTACCCAGCTTTAATAATGCAATATACAGCAATGTGGGAGCCCAAAACAAATTGATGAAAACCTTTTGTGCATTATGTAAGGAACATTACATCATTTTCAAAAGAATTAAAGTATTTCCAAGTCAAATATTTTAAAACTTCTTGTTTTAAGAAAGTTTTTTGGTAGCAAAAAATGAAAAACCTTCCCATTTTCATAAGGCCCCTTCTTAATGCAATTTCAGTCTGCTACATTTCAAAAAAAGAAAAGGTGGCAAAAAACACATTCCGACAGTTGTGTCAATTATTTCTTTGGGAAAGGTTTGGAAAGAAAAAAACAAAAAAGGTTGTAATATATCTTC
>NW_008824618.1:336521-375750 GCF_000699105.1 Pygoscelis adeliae
TAGCCTGCTTGAGGAATGAAATTTATACCTAAATATTGAACCTAGGTCAGCTCATTCATAGACATGATCGTCCTTGTTCTCCTTAACTGTGTATCCTGGGCTTGATTTTAGGGCCTGTGCTCTTCAATGGTTTTATAAATGATATGGATGCAGGAACTGAACATAACTTTGCTGATGATACTAAATTAGGAGGAGCTGTGGACTACCTTGAGGGTAGAGAGACATTACAGATAGATCTGGATAGTCTAGAGAGCTGGGCAATCACCAACCGTATGAAATTTAACAAGAACAAGTGCCAGATTCTACACCTGGGATGGGGTTATCCTGGTTATATGTGCAAACTGGGGGACAAGAGGCCGGAGAGCAGCCCCGTGGAAGAGATCTGGGGGTTTGGGTTGATGGCAAGTTGAGTATGAGTCAACAGTGTGCCCTGGTAGCCAAAAGGGCCAACAGTGTCCTGGGGTGCATTAAACACAGCATAGCTAGCTGGTCAAGGGAGGTGACTGTCCCACTCTACACTGCACTGGTGCGGCCCCCCCCTTAAGTACTGTGTGCAGCTTTGGATGCCTCAGTGTAAGAAGGACATCAGACTACTAGAGTGTGTCCAGAGGAGGGCGAACAAAATGGTGAAAGGCCTCGAGGGCAAGACTTAAGAGGAGTGGCTGAGGTCACTTGGCTTGTTCAGCTTGGAGAAGAGAAGGCTGAGGGGTGACCTCATCGCAGTCTACACCTTCCTCAAGGGGGACAGCGGAGCGGGAGGTGCTGATCTCCTCTCTCTGGTGACCAGTAACAGGACACGAGGAAAGGGAATGAAGCTGCATCAGGGGAAGTTCAGACTGGACATTAGGAAAAGGTTCTTCACTGAGAGAGTGATCGGTCACTAGAACAGGATCCCCAGGGAAGTGGTCACGGCACCAAGCCTGTCAGAGTTCAAGGAGCATCTGCACAACGCTTTTAGTCATATGGTTTAGTTTTAGGTACTTCTGCGAGGAGCAGGGAGTTGAACTTGATGATCCTTATGAGTCTCTTCCAACTTGAGGTATTCTATGATTCTGTGATACTCTAGACCTTCTCTGCCCTTTCTAAGTGATCAGAACAGCATGCTATTGTCAATACTTTAAACTATCATTTATATTTATACTAATATTTTTTTCAGTCTCAGATAATTTTCTAATAATTTTTCTCTGTTCACTGCATGTTTAACCTCTACTGAGGTAAAAGCAGGTATCTGCAGAAATAACTTCAAAATCTCTTTCTTCAAACCAGCTAGTAATAGCTGGTCTAGAGCATGATGTAGCATAAGTAAAATTAGGGTTGTACAGTTAGGTGCTAATTATTATCTGCAAGACTTAACCATTTTAACTAGTTCATTTATTTTTAACCAACTCCATCATTATTTTAGCTCTCCTTGAAAATAAATGCTACTATAGTAGGCTTTTGGGTTGGTTTTTTTTTTGGTTGCAAAGATGCTAAGTAAAAGTTCTAATAAATATAGTAATTATTATGACAGCGAACCACAGTCAATCCCAGAACTGGATCATCTTGTGCTATTCCTCATCTCTCTGTGTTTATTACAAAGGTGGTTTAGGAAAGCTAAAATCCTGATGCAGGAATGTCAGATAAGAAGTTACAGTTAGAGTGATGGATCAAAGACATTATTTCTCTCCATCCTCAGAGAGAAAGAGACACCAGCAAAAAGAGAGAGACCATCATTTTACAAAACCAGCAACCAAACTTGAGCATCATCCAGAAACTGTATCTCTGAATTCATCATCAGTGTCTGAATTTAAACCTGCTTAAAAATCAGTCTGATGATCTTTATAATTAATCTTTTCATAAAGAATAGTTGTGATGGATGTTTTCAACTGAAAAAAAATTAAAAAACTTGCAAACCTTTTTTCTAGTTTTTGTGGTTTGAATTATCTACCATTCTTAAAGGAAGCACGAGAACATCAATAAACACACACAGACCACTCATCAAGGTGGGGAAGAAAATTCACTCTTGCTAGTTTATTTTTTCTTTTTAGAAACTGATTTTTTTTCCTATCCCCATTTTTCCTTTGTTCAGTCAACAAACCTACACAACTGTGAGTGCATATCTATACTTTCTGCTCTGAAAACATGAAGAATTTTCTAAACTTAATAACTTAAGAAATAAAACTTTTTGCATACTTTGTCAAAACAAAATGAAAGAAACAGAGAAGGTGGGTGGGTTTTTACTATTTTCTATGGTTCTTAATTTCTTTCTTGAATTATTCCCCTAGAAGAAAAATAGGAAGGTAGGGAACTAGGAAGGTACATAGGTGGGTAGGCAGGCAAGAAGGAAGGCAGGAAAGCAGGAAGCCATGAAGAAAGGAAAAGTTTTGATTTTTTAAGTTAAGGAATTTTGAAATGTCAATATTTCAGTCTTTTTATAAAAGATAAATCATCTTTCTAGCCATCTCAATTGCATACACCTATACAGACTTTTCTTACCATTTTTTCTGAGGGCAGGCATCTGATATAAATTTAATTCTTTCTCACTCGCTATAGAACCTTCTGTACATACATAAATATGTGTGTATGTGTGTGCATGTAAAACCAACTGTAGAGCATTAGTGGATTTACAGTACTTTTATAATTAAGTCCATGCTCCTGCATGCTAAGAAATCACCCTATTAAATCTTGCCATACAAGCAGTAGGTGGGCTTAGAGTTTATATTTTCTTCCTTATTTAAAATGTATATATTAATGTTTGAAAATTCCCATTTGGTGTACGTAGTGCATTGAGACCAAAGCCAGGAGCATAAAACCACTGCCAACAAAAACTGAATATGTAAAACAGGTTCAGTTAATTCTACATCAAAGTTTTCTATTGCTTCATAAAAGAAATCTACAACAATAGCAGGAAATTGTAACAAATATGTAATGGGGGAGGGGACAGCTTGTAAACCTAATCTCATTCCTGTTTAAATTAATATATATTGTAATAGTCCATGGGCAGTTGCGTACGATTACAGTCATATGTTTCAGAACAGAGCAGCCTTACTCCCAAAACCAGAAGAAAGGGAAAGCAGTCAGGGCCACCCGCGGGGGAGCAAGAGGGGCAGCTTGCCCCAGCTGCCTCCTCGGGTAGAAGAAGGAGGGGTCACTGTGCAGCATGGGGATTACCCAGATGACAGCAGTTTTTGCCATATGTAGGCTAAGTCCAGTGATTCCCAAAAGCATTAGATTTTTTGTGAAAATCTATTAAGTCTGAGGTTGTTTGGAAAACCTTGGCTGTCCCATGGCTGAGTTTCATGTTGCAAGTGGTCATATCCGAGACTTCCAGGCAAGCGTAGATCCTTGATGAAAAGTCCTACAATACTGTTCCCATTCATGACCCATACATAAATACCTGTACAGTAGTGCCAGAACCTTTCATTAATAAAAGGTATGTTACACATCTGGAAATCTTGGGCAAACCAAGCAACTTTTCAAAAAAACCACCCACACATGATTTGTAGGCTGGACAAAAAAAGTAACACAAAATGTGCTCGAACAGGAATAGGCTAGAGCTAAGGAAGCATTTGTTGCTTATGGTCAGCAGAGAGGAAGATGCAGAAATGAAACCTTGAGGAAGTGTTGACCTGCCCCTGGTTCAGATTGGTGCTGGGTGGTACTGCCTGAATCCTTCACGATGCCAATGCCAAAGAAGCTATCACTACACCTCACAGTGTTAACATTACTATTAAACCTTTAGGACAAGGGATTTGGGGTGAAAAGAACCCTTGAAATACACTCCTCTCTTCCATTTCTGCTTGTGGGATGGGAACCTCATGTTGACACTCTCCCCTTCTCTCAACTTGCAGACTTACAGGTTAGGTCTACACTAATAAACTAAATGCTGCCAGGGATCATTCCCAGGCACTGGCACATAATCATCTATACTGTTAAATTGTCCTTGACGTGTTTCAGGCACTTGCCAACTAGTATTCTCCCAAACAATGCCCAAACATGGTTCAGAATTTAGCATGATCCAGGGACCATTCCCAGTAGGGAATGAGCACATGAGCACCGCTGGCTCATGTTCAACCTGCTGTCCACCAGGACCCCCAGGTCCTTTTCTGCAAAGCTGCTTTCTATCCAATTGGCCTCCAGCCTGCATTATTGCATGGGGTTAACTCATCCCAGATGCAGGATTTTTCATTTGCCTTTTTTGAACTTCTTAATGGTCGAGTCAGAGCATTCTCCAATCTGTTGAGGTCCTTCTGACTAGCAGCTCCGCCCACCAGTGTATCGGTTTTTCCTCCCAATTTGATATAGACTGCAAATTACCTGAACATGTATTCCATCCCAGTGTTCAGCTCAATAATGAAGGTATTAAACAGTTCTGGGCCCAATATTGATCCCTGCGGGACACCACTGGGAACCACCAACAGCTGGACTTCATTCTGCTGATCACAGCCCCTTGAGCATGGTGGTTCAGCCCAACTTTCACCTACATGACCATCCATTTGTACAGTCCATATTTCACCAGTTTGGTTATTGCAATGCTCTGGAACTCTGTGTCAAAGCCCTTCCTGGATTCAAGCTAATCAACATCCATTTTTCTGTTGTTGTCCACCAAGCCACTGAAGGCAATCAGGGTGGTCAGGCATAATTTCACCCTCGATAAACTCACACTATTGTTCTGTGCTGTTGGAACCAAAATGTTGTCAGACAGCATTGTCCCAGCTCTAGAGAGAGGAACAGAAGTGAAGAAGGAGATTGGTAGAGCCACAACATGTCCAGGCAGCAAAGAGAGGGGAGAACTGGGCCAGGAGGAGTGCAAGAGTGTAAAAATGTAGTATCAAGAGAAGTATGAGTGATTCAGCAATAAGTAGAATCATCGAATCGTAGAATCATTTAGGTTGGAAAAGACCTCTAAGATCATCAAGTCTAACCCTTAACCTAGCACTGCCAAGTCCACCACTAAACCATGTCCCTAAGTGCCACATCTATACATCTTTTAAATACCTCCAGGGATGGGGACTCAACCACTTCCCTGGGCAGCCTGTTCCAGTGCTTGACAACCCTTTCAGTGAAGACATTTTTCCTAATATCCAATCTAAACCTCCCCTGGTGCAACTTGAAACCATTTCCTCTCATCCTATCGCTAGTTACTTGGGAGAAGAGACTGACACCCACCTCGCTACAATCTCTTTTCAGGTAGTTGTAGAGAGTGATAAGGTCTCCCCTCAGCCTCCTTTTCTCCAGGCTAAACAACCCCAGCTCCCTCAGCCACTCCTCATAAGACTTGTGCTCTACATGCAAGTAACTGCATTATCATTTGGTCCAATGTAAAATTAGAACCATAGCACTACGGTGGTGTTACTATATCACCCATCATTAGTTTGGAAACACAGAACGTCATGGTATCTCTGACATTCATTGTAAACGGTGTGGCTGAGGCAGCAACCCTGGTCACTGACTCAGACCCTGGTGATCGTAGCTCCAGATCTTGCACAGAGAATCCTATGAATACAAGAAATGCCAGTAATTAAATTCCACTGTCTTTTGATGGAGACAAGAAACTATGTGCTTATCATTTCATGCAGTATTAGTGCATGAGGGTCCTTGAGGTGTGCAAGGAGAGACAAGCAAAAGGGAACTATTGAGGTGAGAAATGCTTTATAACAGAATTTAAATGTTACAGTGAGTCTGA
Organism: Pygoscelis adeliae; assembly: GCF_000699105.1. NCBI lineage: Eukaryota > Metazoa > Chordata > Aves > Sphenisciformes > Spheniscidae > Pygoscelis > Pygoscelis adeliae. The sequence continues at coordinate 342,187 of NW_008824618.1, forward strand.
AAATTTCACATGTACAAGCATGACTTGGAAGCACAATTCTGATATATACATGCAATTTAGGCACATAGGAGTCCACGACTTACTGCTTTTCACTGGGTGCGTCAGTTAACAGAGTAGCCTAAGACTGTTATATTTGTGGGGCCAGGGAGATAAATCTTTGTCTAAACTGCAGAAGTTCCTCTTTCCAAACAGGTACCAAAGAGGAAAAAGTACAGGAAGAAGAGAAGATTTTTAAGGAATTCAGAAACCAAACATTCACCCTGCACCTTCATGCAGTCAGCTGAGAGAAGGAAAATAATCTAATAGCATGCTAAAAAGGGGCTCATCTTTCAAAAAAGAAGCTGCTTTTTGTAACATGACCTTTGAGTGACCCATAATATCCCAGTCTGTGGTCTCTATAATAAAATAAAAAGATAGGGAATTCTACATAAAGCTGTGACATATCCCTGCTGGCTCAGAGACGCTACATTGTGCTGATTATGTTGATGCTTCCTTCATATTGCTGTACTTGGCGCAGGATCACAATGAGAGGCTGAAGCACTATTTCTTGCTGGCGTAGAGCCACAGCAATAGTAAGGAATAGGACAGAGAAGTGCTCTGAGATATCTATTCTTTTCAAAGAAGAAAAGAATAGAATAATGCCTAAATGTTGCAAATTCCCCACTTTCAGCCCAAGAGAATTAATCTCATGAAGACGGCAAGGTCACTAGGGCAAGTATTCTGCATTAAGCACCAGCATCACCAGCAAAATGAGCATGTGATGGGTAACTGTCTTCCCTCAACACTGTTAGAGCAGTATGTCCTAGCTCCTGCAAGCCTTTGCCTGTAGGACAAAGGGATTTTGTCCCCCACCTATGCATGCAGCACTGTATGTTTCAAGCACTGTCTGTTGCAAGGTTTTAGAGCACAGTTTTAAAACTCCACTCCTTCTTGGACTGGGAGCTTGTGTTATTTTCTCATTTGTTTCATGCTGCTCTGCACCACTGGGACAGCAGAGGTGCTGTAGCTGACGGATTTGGAGTTAGATCCCCCTCATCGGAGGTTTCGCTTTATGTCAGTCTCAAGACTGTGAGGCCTGAGGAGAGGTAGCTCAAAGTGAGCTTTTGCAAAGTCTCCAGAGGTTGAGAGCTGCTGTTCCACAGCTGAGATTTCCTATGAAGTTGTTCCACCGGACTGAAACATGGCATTTTGTTTGTTTGGATTTTTTTTAAGAAGCAGAGCTAAATTTTCTCCAAAGGACAAGTGTATTCTTCTCTAGGTACTCTCAGAACAACTACCAGCATATTACATAGGGAAAGGATTATAAATTCAGGTTCCCTGTGACACTCAGAGGATCACCAAGAGACCCCTTGCTGTCTGATGTCCTTATGCATTAGGGTCTACTTTTGTATCACTTTTTCTGCAATGCAAAAAAGGTTTCCACCAGTCAAAATCCACCAATAAGAATAGCTGTTTGTATTATTATACCACCCACTACATTCTTCTAGCTGTAGCCCAATTAAAATTAGTTAAAAAGAGATAAGATTTTGCACTAGGGCCTTTGTGAAACTTGAAGGGTGCCAATACTGGATAGTTTATTCAGTACAATGAATCTGCTGCGTTGAATGCATGTTACTCAGTAACTTGTTCATTCAAAACACTTTTTCCACTTTTGTTAAAGCCAAGCTGAGCTCACAAGGACAGGACTCTCATGTTTGCCTGGGTCTGTACAGGGCATAGGGCGAGCAGGTCATGACCTATATCTATCACGTCTTTGAGAAACAACAGTGTTATAACTAAACATCAGTAATAAGGAGAAAATATAAGCAAGCATCTTCTCTCAATGTTAATAGTTACCACGTACAAAAAACTGCACAATGGTAAGTATCAGCTAATCAGTTTATGTTTGTAAGGGTTTGAAGGCTCATCGTTTTTAGAAAAGTTATGCCTGAATATGAGGGACAAATATCTGAACAGTGTAAACGTTGGGAAGGATTGCATTAAAAATCATTGGTGCCCTGAGTGATTCAGTTCCTATTCAGAAAAGGGGGAACTCACATCAAACTCACAGACGGAATATTTAGTGTCCCACATCCCTGTAGCTCTTGTATCTTTTCTTTGAAAGAAAATTTAGCTATATTGTGGACTGTGGATACTGTGGCATGATACTACTATGTATCACATAGAATCAACTCCCTTTCCAGAAGTAATATCTGTGGTGAATGTCCTTATTTATATTTCCTTGATAGAAATATTTTTTTCCTATAATGCTTTTGACATATTGTCTCTCTGAATTTGGAAGCAACAAGACAGTCTTAAAGGGGTTGTTAGTTATTTCTGATTACATATCTGACTGTTATTGGTGGTAAGTGCTCAAAATCTCCTATTTTTTCCCTCTTCAATATTTTGGGTGATTAAGTACCTCAGTTATCAATGAATGGTAACATCTTACAGAGGTCTTTTCAATAAAAGATTTTCTTATGTATCTGCAGAGCAGGATTCTATCTTTGGATACTCAGTTTTATAGTGTCTATTGACTTTGGTTAGAATTGTTCTAGAGCTGGAGAGGGGCTTAACTGGGCTGTTGCTTGCAACTTCCAATTTAGTGAAAAACGTTGTTTATAAATTTTGGCAAAAAGGGGAGAAACTACCAACTTGACAAAAAGCTTTGGGTAGAGAATATGTTTGTAGCAAAATGAAAGCAAAACATCATCCCATCTCCCTGCATGGTTTGGCAGTTTATGAAACAACCAAAAGGAAGCTGCGTGTGGCCTGAGCCAGGCCACGCTAAAGAAAGCTCTATAAGCAGGCAGTTAGGTCGGTTTCAACACAAGGAGTCAAATGGCTATTCCCAGGATTAAGCCTCCCATTCGTTTTTTAATAAACAAAAACCAAATTAAAATGTCCCAGTTATTAACATTGGAAGAGTTGGCTACTGTGCACATACAGTATATTTCCATTACATTTTAAAATCAATTCATAAAAGTGCAGGCCAACATTCCATAGACATACTGCTGGCCATGAATGACGTCCTTATTGTGAAATGGGATGGAAAATGTGCTTCTAAATGCACAGTGGACACATTTTGCTAAATGCTAACAACTGGGACATTTTCATTTGTTTTTGCTTATTACAAAAATAAACAAAGTAAACAAAAGGCATGAGTGCAAAGCAAGGGAGTTATTAAAAAGAGCCTTTCACTTAAGTCCTTCTGGCTTAGCCATCTTCTGTACAATTTAATTTCTAGTGGGTATTCTCTCAGCTGGTTCCATTTAGTTTTGACTACCAGATGTGAGCATGGGTCCATTCCTTGGCTTAAAGAGACAGCAGTGAAGACAATTAGAGCACTCTCAAATCTTTAAAGCATTGTTTTGCCATTGTAAGAAACCTCTTTGCTTTTTTTTTTTTTTTCTTTTTGTTTTAATTAAGGCAGTTTTGGGAACATGCTGCTTAGTGAAGAGCAGAATTCATGGCTGAAGTAGTCATCCCTTATAGGTGTGAGACAGGCATTTCCCTTCATAAATACTCAGCTCAGGCTGCCAGTTTAAAGGTAGTAACCTGCAGGGTTTAGCTGTGCAAGAGCTGCTAGCTCTATGGGGGCAGAACAGTCTGGGGGCTGGAGGAGGGAGGAAATCTGTAATGTATGGTTGGTCCTATAGGGAATACCAGAGGGAGGAGCAGCTTCCTCCCATCATTTATAATTACACACGGCAGTCTGGCCCTCATATTGAAAAGGGCCTGGATGTTTCAGGAGTTTAAAGTACAAAGGTATTCATTTACAAGGAGATCGAGGTCTCTTGTGCAGCTGTATGGAAGACAGGAATTCAGAATCGCAAAGGATTTTCAGATTTCACAATTTGTCCTCATTCACATTTGGAAAGAAACCTAGTTATTTCAAAGGACTCCATGAAACACAATGAAAATGGTTTGAGGTCAGTCAAAGCATTGTATTACTGTTTTGAGTTTTGTATTATATAATATACTATATATTAAAAACAAATCAAGCAAAGAGTCAGTCTAAAATCAAAACAGCTTGTTCTGGAAAGCTGGAGCGGGAGGCTTTGGCTGTGTCCACATGAGCAAGTCGTGCAGCCCAGGAGTGGGTCTGCAGTGAGAAGCTGTTGGTGTTGAGGACCTGACATCTGTACTATACACGTTTTCGGGGGTTTTGCTTCACACTAACTTTAGTCTGTTCCCATGGTTTAAACATTCATAACTGTTTGGAGTGCATTAGCTGTGCTTCTGGAGCACATCTTCCAGTTGAATTTAATCTGAAAGGAATCCAGTTCTCTCACTCAGAGACCGCTCCGTGATGTGAACCGGAGTGTGGTAAGTGGGAACAAACAGGGGATTCATTTCAAAAGTGCACTCGAGAGCCGAACGAACGTGTTGAAGTAGACTCTCCCTTTTTCTACCTTTTTAAGGCCAAATTTCAGAGAAGAGGACATTTTTTCCTCCAGCTTTTTAACTCTAACAGAAATACACTTTCTGACAGAAAGCTGTTGGGAGTTTTTTTTGCCAGCATTTATTTAATGCTTCTCTTTTCAGCGGGAAATCAAACAAGAAGCAGGCACCCATTTCAATACCCTACCCCACCCCAACCCTATCGACTGCAGGAAGGCTTCTTCAGGCCTTGAATCGCTCTACAGAAATGTCACCAGATCCTGCTGTATCTGGCAAATGCCCAGGGGAAGCATATGGGAAGCATGTGCCGTGACTTGGGGCGGGGGTTATTATTTTCTTAATCACTGCCACAACTGTGCTCTACATTTTTTTTCCTGAAATGCCACTGGATTCAATTTGAACACAAGTGTTACTCCTCCTTGCTCCTCTGCTTCTCGCCTTGGAAACTGTTCCACACAAAGGCTTTGCCTCACTCAAGTGACATAAAAAGAAGATGAACTCGCTGAGAGATTGCACCGTGTAGGAAGCTAAACTGTTTTGTACTATCTGTTCCTCATTTGTCTTTTTCCTTTAAAAAAAAAAAAAAAGCCCCTTTCCCCTCCCCAGTAATCTTTTAAAGCTTGTATATCAGCTAATTACAAACTCGCTCCCATTGTTTCTCCTGATGGTTTTCTTTTTCAGGTACAGCAGACCACCAAGCATACGGCCAATATCAAAGTGGCAGGAAGGGAATTTCCCAACATCAAGAAGTTTATTTAACTGGATTTTGTTTCAGAGCTATTCCTTTACATTCCCAACTAAAATAATTGCTTTTGGTGCAAGTGTCAGCTGGATTCTGACTGATGTTTTGTTACACAAATAAGAGGGCAGATTTTTCTGGAGTACTTCTGGGCCCAAAACACTAAAAAGATCCTAATAGGAACTTCAGAAACGCATTCTTGCTTAGTTTTGAGCAGTTAAAATTGGAATTAGCATTTAGCTAATTAGAACTTAGAACTGGTGCTTATTGAAATCCCCACTAGAATTATAGCTGGTTTTAAATCAATTTAAAATTTTATCCTATAAGTCCATTCAAGAAATAAGACACTACTGTATTAGAATACAGACAAGGGATTCTGATGCCAGCCCCATAGCATGACATAGATTGTGACAGAAGTACCTTGATTATATGGAAACCTGCCTATATATATTTGTAAATGTCTTTTTTTTCCTGGTTTCCATTTCTGACTGTCTTTCATAGTGGATTAAGTCCCCAGTTTGCACTGTCTGTACAAAGTAGTTTCTGAGTACTGAAATTGTTGCCTCAAATGCCTGTAAATATTCAAACCTGGAGAAAGGGCACTGAAGTTCCAGGTCAAACCTGGGGCAATGGTACTTGAAAACCAGGACAGCTAGAGTGCAAATTTCCACATTTCAAGGAGTGATAGAGAGCCTGAACATAAGGAGCGTACCTGTAACTGGCACACCCATCGTCCTGGAAGGTTAGAGGAAAATAGCACTGGGACCAGAGGCATGGTGTTCAGCTGTAAAGCTATTCAGCCAAGAATACAGCAATTATTATTATTAAATATTATTGTGTATTTTGGTCTTTGTTTTTTTTCCTAAATGACCTTACTGTTTAAATAAGGGCATTCACTGGACTAAGGTCTTGACCTGAGATAATCCTTTTGGCTGTGGATATTAAGATAGAAATAACCATAGCAACCATAGAGGATTTCATGAAACATTTGTTTGCTTCTGTTTAGCTAGAAAAGTCCAAATAAAAAATGTCATATATATCTGGTGTGTGTTATACATTGTGCCATAAATGTCATTTGTTAGTTGTTTCTCTTTTTGTGGTTTGGGAGGAAATTCCAAATGTAGCTGAGGGAATCTGGCTTTAAACATACAGAGAGCCCTCATTCACTATTGAAATGCATTCTGGGAGGACTGCAAGATGTTTTGTGGAAGCAAAATTTGCCTGCACATGATAAGAAATATTTTAAGAAAGCATAGTAGAATCAGAAGAACAGAGAAAACATAAAGACTGAGTTTCTTAAAGGGGTGTGCTTATCACAATCCAAAAAAAGCTGTAGTTTCATCAATGTATTCACAATTGAAAAAAATCCTGGTATCTCAGAAAGACAGAGATAGCAAAACCTTTTTCTCTAGGATAAATTCTTTATAAGCTTTGTCCCCAGCAAGGCTTTGTCTAAAGAGATATTCCCCAGAGGACTTCCCAAGAGACCTATCGATGGTATCATGTTCCAAACACTATTTAAGGCTACATTTTATCTTGTTTGATTTGTGACATGAAACATAAAACAAACAGATCAGCACAGAATAATCCTAGTTTGAGACTGTTTTAATTTACCCCATATCCAAAAGGAATGTAACTGTCCAAACTGGAATTATCTTCAAGCAGTGACAAGGCTGTGTTAATGACCATAGCTGGTAAAAATCTGATTTTATATCTCATCTGGAAAACAGCATTTACAGTAGCATACTATGACATTGTAATGCAGTGCTGGGTCAGTGGAAGAAAGAGAGATCCCCTTAGTGAGTAATCCTGAGGTTTTGAAAAACCCTGTTTTTCTTACAATCTTTCCTCTAAGTTTGGGGGTTTGGTCAGTCCTACAGGATTTGTCCAGAGGGAAAGATATTCAAAACTGTAGTGAACTACAGGTCTAATTAAGGCATTCTCCCCTCACTTCATCATCATTATGTTTCAGTAAGAGTCCAGGGAGACACCAAATTCAGTTATTTTCAAAACAGAGCTTGGTAAGCTTAATAGAGCTGTATGACAAGGTCGCTGATGGTAGCCTGCTGATCCAGGAGGTCACTTTTGTGTTATATTCTGCACTTGTCATGTAAGAAGAAGAAGTACTTTTGTGACTGAGATGGGCTCAAGATGTGGCTTCACTCACCTGCTAAGGCTTCAGGAAGAAAAGAGGGAGAGAGGGTCCTTTGAGCCAGAGACCGAGGCTGTATGAGACAATTAGGTAGGACATCACAGGGAAGATCTCTTGACAAGACAGGTCACAAGGACATCTTTGACTCATTTCACATCTGGAATTTTCTCTAGACTGCAGGCATAATGTGAACTTTGATTAAGCTCAAAAAATAGCAATTCATTTTTAGATTTGATCTCAATAGCTACAGAACCCAGTAAAATCCGGCTGTCCATGAAACTGAGTTCCTGCTGCTTTCACTTCTTGCTATAGGTGCAAGTTGCTGTGTAAAAGTACAGAGAGTGGCCCAGGTCCTGGTGACTCATAGTGCAAAATACAGTCAAAAAAAGAAGCAGGAGTTAATCTCATTCTGGAGATATGCCAAGTGCTGCTTAAATCAGGAGCTGAGTCAAAGGAACTGAGGACATTTTGACATCTTGATTCAAGTAGGAAGAAGCCTTCAAAGGCAGCTTGAGGCAAAATTCACTGGCTGCACACACTGGAGTACAATCAAAGAAATCTTTGAGGTAACCCAGCCAGCATAGTGAAGAGAAAACCTCAAGTCTATCTGCACTTCAAGGCTCACTGTAAGTCATGCTTATTTTCAGAATGTCTGGTTCCTCACATTATGCATGGCCCAACCATTTCTGCTATATCTTCTATTGTTGTGGAGTTGTATGACAGCTCAGTGATCTTTCTAAAAATGCAAATGTCCCGGCATTGCCTGCTGCAATGTTGTATGGGATGTGAGTCCAGGCTGATCACGGGAGAATTGGATACAAGTTGGAATGGGCCCTGAATGTGTTCTGGGCTTCAGGTTTTGACAAACACATCCCCTTTCTAATAATGCCTGGATAATATGTGCTTACTAGGAAGAATCATCATCTCTTCTTGTTTCTTTCCTGGGGGTCATTGCTTACACCACAGGTGTCAACAGACTGAATGGTTATAACATGAGTCTCAGAAGTGTAAAAAAAAAAAGTGTCATATGATCAACAATTAATGAGTTTGCACCTTAATAAAATTAAAACAAAGCACTATGAGGAGCTTTAAGAATGCTAAGTGGATGATAAATAATATACACCAATTCAGAAGAAATAAGACACTGATTGCAATGTAATTGAACAAGAGTGAAGCATTCACACATAGATTCCAGAATACTTTCTGAGAAGGATAAACACATGGTGCTTCTGCAGATATTCACAGCATTTTATGTTCAGCAGAAATATTTACAGCATAAAGCACAAAAGACACCCCTCAGCTTATATTGCAAAGCCAAGTCCAAGCAATAAGTTTGTTCTTTAACCTGAAAAAAGAAGCTTAGAGAGCTCAACTACTGCTAGCCTTCCTTCAATGCCAGCATGTATTTTTCTTAGTCAATGGTAGTAGGATAATCAAACTACTATAATCTTGCCAAAGGAGCATGTATTGAGGACATTTGTTTTCAGTTACTTAAATGCAATCAATTGATACAAGAATTTAGTGCTGTTGATTGCATTCTTTACATGCTACTAATAGAAGCTGCAATAGCTTTCAAGTCCATATCATCTTAAACAGTACATTTTTCTGCCACTTTACAAGTCAAGACCAGCAGAGCAATTACCAGCTATTACCTGTTAACTTCTGTATTTCTGAACTGCCTCTTATTGGATCCTAAGCCCACACAAGAATTTCAGTTGATTTTGTATGGTCATGAAAGATGTGGGAAATGCTCAGTACCTCAAAGATGGGCAACCTTGAGGTAAAATTTTACTTGGGTAGAGCTGTTTCATATTATCCACAGATATCTGAAAAGATTCTAGTGGTTCAGTGCATTACAGGATAAAGACATTTGGCGCTGAATATTGCACTGGCCCATATAACTGTATAACAGAAAATAACGTGACATTATCTCATGCCACTGATTTTAAAGATATATTACTTTAAATCTGAATATGCCCTGCAAGTCTGTATGCTCAAGTGAACAGAAATAACAGATGATAACTTATGAATATCAGCATCATCTTGGCTATTGTAGTAGTTGGATCATACAGGTGTTTTTCTTAGAAAAGGAAGACCTGTGATTTCTGCTATGCCGTAAGATAACCTGGCTCAAGTACCAAGTATCACAGGTTAAGAAATACTTACACTTGAAAAATCCATTGTTAGACTCAAATAAATAAACAAAACCTTTAATAGCTCATATTTCTGTTTTCTTATTCTTTAGAAAGGACTGAATGTCTTAAATGCTCCATAAAGGGCTGTGTTTTGCTTCAAGGGGTGACATTCATTCTACCTTAACTTCAACCATCTAAGTTATTACTGTGAATCCTCCTTAGGGTGTATGCTGCTTTCTCTTGTGACCACACACTGAATTTACACTCATAAATTTTGGTTACTAAACTCAGGTTAGATTCCTAAAGTGAACAGCATAGTACCTTTCTAAGCTGTTATTTTAATCTTTGTGTCAGTAACATCAGAAAACTGTTACCTCTATCGTGACACTGTCTAAAGTCAGGTTGGCCTCAATATGTCTGTTTATATATAAGATAAATATGAGTATCTCCAGTCTCATGAGATTGAGACTAGTCTCAACAGACAGCTGAAGGGCTTTGTTTGTGGAGAAAAGGGATGGATATTTTCTTATCTTATTGAAAAGACAGCCCAGCTGTCCCAGGTCTGGATTCTCAGTTAATGTTAGTTTCAACTTGTGGACTCTAACAGCTATGACAGGTTCCTCAGGCTGAAGACAGGTCCAGTGGTTCACCTGTGGTCGTTAGTTAAGGATACTTAATGCCAATTTTTAATGGGTGGAGGGGAGTGGTGGTGTAAGATTTTTTTTTTAAAGGGAATGGTGTATCATTGTTATTTTTATGCATGCATTTGTCTTCTAGTTGTATACACAAAGTATTCACTCAAGACTGAAGTCTATACTTATGACTACTGCATAATGCATAAAGGCAAAGGTAGATCTCACCTGGGAAAGTTCTGCTCAGAGGGAAGATGAGTGTTGGAAGAAGAAAAACATTCTATTATTCAAGTTTTATACTGATGGAACTGAATAAAGGTCAGCTTTAAGACATTACTCACTGAATATTATCCAGTATTTATCATTTTATGATCTTAGATTTAATATAACTACCATTTCTTTTTGAAATATTGGAAAGTATTTTTAAGGAAAACATAAAATTCTTCTATTTTTCTGCCTGTAGTTGTTAAGATTAAAGAATCACATATGAACTGGGGGGAAAGAAATAATTCCAGCATCTGAGTGAGGTTTTCAGCTTGGTGAACAAGTTTTTTCCAAATTCTTTCTTTGAGTGGGCATAATTTCATTTTCACTGGTGGGAGAAAAGGATTTAGCACCTATGCTGTTCTGAACTCATAACTCTGATTAGTAGATGAAGATTCAAGATTTTCTGGTCCATCTACCTCAAAGTTAAATTGATAAGTTTGTTATATCATGTTGTCATAATCAAAACTGTGGCCAACAGTGTTCATTTGTGAAGGAGTCCCAGCAGTAGAACCAACTCTTCTATGTAACAGAAGAAATGACATCAAAATATGGAGCTATTTCATGCCAAGGAAAAGAAAATATTACTTAGCATGGGAAGAGGAGCTCAAAAACAGGGTTGCAGAGAAGTAGGCTTGACAAGCTGCGTTGACTTGGCAGAGGGCTTGTGTATAACTCAATCTTTGCTCTTGAGAGCAAGTTTATTCCCTTCTTTATTGTTCTCCTTTAAACAGTTACATAGGTTTCCTTCTGTGTTCTTAATATGTCAAAAGCAAATTGCAAATCCTTTAACATGAAATATGAAGCAGATTTGTTCAAACTTACGGCTTCACCCTGTAAGAATCTGAGTATCCTTGTGTGTCTCCAGTCCCTTAAAGATTCAAACCATGTAATATATATTACATCATTCCTCCTACTGCAAAGTTTTGTGGCCACACTGAACTTACTTGAAGATGATTAAGATCATTAAATTAATGGAGAAGAAATGTGGCACAAGAGGAAGATCCTGCACATACACACCTGGATTCCTTTTGCAATTTTGACCAATTGATATAGCTGTAAAACCAGACAAACCCTTTGGCACACTGGTCCCAGATTAGGTCTAAGCTATAAAACCTAAGTTTCAGGCATGAATAAGCCTTTACATGTGTGAAAAATTGTCTTTCTTTTTCTAATTTGTTGTTCTAGCTGTTCTAGAAGTTCTAGTTAAATTATTCTTTTAATTAAATGAAAAGTATCAGGCTTTCCTGAGATTCTGTTAGGTTAGCAGTTCCCAGCCCAGAGTTTGAGACCTTATGTTGGTCTGTGGAATTAAAAAACTAGGATTCCTGGCCTGTAGTGGAAAAAGTATTGGTTTAGGCCATCATGCCAAATAAAAGGTGAAGGAAACTGTCTGGTATTATAAAGCTAATGGATCCAACTGGCCATCCCTTCCACCGATATCAGCTTTTTATTCATCCAAACAAGGTCATGTAATTCCCATACACCTCAGCTATCCTTCTTTCATCTATGTACAGCTCAGAGGAGAATGTGCCTCTCTTACCCCAAAATATTGGCAGGTGTATCAGGAATTAAAATTTCTATTAAAAATAGATTTATTCTGGATGTCATTTAGACTTTGAAAGATTTGGTGTCTATGACACCTGATGTAGTTATTGTCTGTTCTGTTTGTGCTGTTTCCCCTTCATCACAGCTTTTACAAAATAATATTGAGTCTTTTAAATTTAATTAAAAACTTATTTGATTCTCTTTCTGGATCTGTCTCTGCTAATCATATTCTGAATATTTTTCAGTTCTCTATACCCAGTAAAAATATTATTAGATAGTCCTTTGGTGTGGTATTTCACAATCTAAAATGTATGCTTCTCATCTGAAAATATTATATACATCACTTCAGCACAGTATTTCAGAGAGAACCATAGCTAGGCTGAGGAAAGTAATATTTCTCATGCTGAAGTGCATGTTTTAAATATATATTTTAATACTGCATTTATGCAGAACCAGTTCTATGGATTTCTACTCACTATTAGCAAAATAGTCTACTTTTCCTTGCCGATAGTTCCATTGACTTGAGACTGCTTAACCAAGATACTATTGACTATGAGTACATGCGAAAATCTTGTTCCAGTGAGTTACATTTGTACAAGGAAACTAAGAAGGGACAAGATACTGGCTTGAGCAGTGGTGTACCATAATCTACATTGACAAATCCTTAGTATGCTCCTTGGCACAGTTTTGGCATGTGCCAACCAGTACTCTCCCAGGCACTATGGATCAGGGGACAACATGGGTTAGAGGCTATATCCAGAAGGTGGCATGGATGAGGTCACTGTGCTTGTGGGGTGGGGAAACAAGAGTTTAGCTATGTAGACACAAGTTATGCAGGTCCGAACATTAGGCCTGGCCCATACTAGTAAGTCTAATAGCAATGTAGCTATGTTCTATCTTATCAAATGTAGTAGTAAGATTTGTTTTCACATTTTTATTTATATATTGCCACATTCTATTTTTCTGAACTTCAGAACATTAGCCTAAGAAAACTGCATTTACTTTGGGTTGGAGTTAGATTTCTTAGGTTGAGTATGGAAGATGCTGCTCCCTGATGCTTACCTAGAAACATCAACAATCAGATGAATCTCAGCAAAGACTTAGATATAGAGTTGGTCAGGAAATGTGTTTTTCCTATGAAAACATTTACTCAAAAACAAGCCTAGCATATTTTGGTTGCAATTTTAAATACTTCAGTCCTAAAGTGTTAAATCATTGCTCCACATTCCTTTTCTCACATACAGGTTTGGTTCCCTTCCTGGATGGCATATACTGTTGTATTCAACAGGACTACTTACATGACTATGGGGTTATGCAGCACGTGAAGGTTTGCAAAGCCCCACAGAGAGTAGACGCTTGTGAAAAAAGCATTACAGTGCTCCAGTATTGAAAACTGTTTTCAGCAATTGCTATTATTAGGAAAACAGATGTTTTTCAAAAAGAAATGCTACAGTGAAAATCTAATTTCTTCATACAAAGACATTTGAAAGAAAAACTTGTGACCAGTCCTTGCTACATTCCAATTTCCAATCTACTGCTTGATGGATACTCATTTTGCTATGAATAATTTATTAATAAAAGTAATTTGTTTATTCCATGGTAACTCTTAGCTTTAGAAGATAGTATTAGACTTAGAAAAATGCAGAAACCACCAATGCCAGTACTGTTTCAAAGTCCTTTCTTTGAAGAATTTTCATTTATCAACTAGAAGAACCAGAATTCTGAACAAAACTTTAGGTATCTACGAATGTAGGGATCTCCGCTAACTTAAACAAAAATATGGGTTCCAGCAGAGACAATCCCTGCCCCAAAGTTATAGAAATCTACACAATTTATGGGTTGGAAAAAGAAAGCATTGGCATGATGATTTCACAAAACTTATTTCTGTTGCCTATAAGGACAGAGAAATCTGTGTCAGGAATTGCATGTAAGTCTACCTAGTCCTACTGCTTTGCCTGACAAGGATCAGCCAGCACTAACAATGAACTCACTTTTTGCAAAACTAGTGTTGTTAATAGTCTACCACTGAAATCAAACTTAGAGTTACAGTAAGTCTTAAAATTTTTAAGGGATCCTGAAAGAATCTTGATGAACCAATAATACAGTTTTGAATTTTCTTCTTCCCATTGAGGCTACCTCTATAACTTCAGAGCTCTCTTTGCCACCCTTATATTAACACTACTGAGTCATGAGCTCTTTAAAAAAAGGACATAAAACTAGGGTATTCACTCATGTCATACCTGGGGTTATATCTTTGATTTTTGGCACTGCCCCAAGCAATGCAGGACTTTTAGACACGCTAATGTAGTATTTGCATATGAGCCAAAAGACTTTTTTTTCCTCTGGCCTGTCTTTATTTACCTTATAGCTTAGGCATTCTTAAAATGCATTTGTGTTGACGAGCCAGCACAAAGGACATTATTAGTGCTTTTTGAGCAATGAAAACAAGCAAGCTAAGCAAAAAACACTTTTGAATTTTTTTAGCTTTACGTTGTAGGTTCACGGCTCCTTCCACATTGTGCTGTCAGCGTATTTTACTAGTCTATATCATTTTTATAGATCATGAACAGTAGAGGCCTAAATGTTGACCCCTGTCGGGCCCCAGTAAATCTAGTTTTCCACAATCTAACATAGCTTCTCTGTTTTCTGTTTTTCCATCAGCGCTTTATCCACTCCCATGTACTTCCCTAGATCCTGGCAACTTTAGCTTAAACAGAGACCAGTAGTATGGAACTTTGTCAAAATGTTCTGAAGATTCAAATAAATTATGCTGTGTTTTATCAGCTTTGTCTGCAGCCTCCTGAAGCATCAAGTTAGCCAAGACCTTTTCTTTCTAAATCATTCTTGTTATCTCTGTTAGTTTAGCACTATGTATTTACTTTTATAACATGTCCTTTACTATATTCTGTATTAAATACCACAGTGATGGGACTGCAGTTCCTTGAGAATGCCCTTTTCAACCTTGTGTAGATCTGTACTGTATTATCCATTCACTTCATTTGTGGTATGTTAACTGAATAAAGCAAGCTTTCTGGTACTCTACTGGAAAGCAATCCCAAGTGTTTCATGAATCCTAGTACCATTTTTTTCCTCCAGATTTCTATTTAAGGGTCCCCACTTCTTCAAAGATTTCCACTGCTGCTCCATAAAGTTTGAACAGATTCATCTTTACAGATTTATACTGAGTATTGTGATGCCAATAAAGTCTTTACAGCAGAAGTTTCCAAAATGTGTTCAGCAATGTGTAAAACCTTTGAAAGATAGTTGAAATATTGTAGGCTATTGTTTTGCTGTCAGAGGACATCTATGCCATGAGTTAAATCAGTTTCCATTCCAACTCGAATTTCTAAATTTTGTAATCAGTTTTGATTGCCCATCATTTATAAAAGAAGTTCTTTCTGGGATAAAAATTCTTTTTATAATGTTTAAAACTGGTTATTTTGTGAATCTCAGAGACTTAACATGAAGCCAAGTTTTGAAGAATATTTGAACAGTTCGTTTTTCCAAGTATATATAGGAAAATTTCTGTTCTTAAAAATCCTTTCACAGAGCTCATTTTTGAAAGACTTAGGTATTTTTCATGTTTTAACCTTGAAACTGTTGGTTTCTTTAGACTTGATTTTTACATCAAAGCCAGTCAATTGCAAAGGTAGAGAATGATTATCAGTTCAATTACGTCTCTGCTTTTTGGAACAATTGGCACTACTTTCAGATTCAGCACATTTCCTTTTCTTATAAACCAGCTGCAGACTTGATGGTCAGAATAAACCTTTGTTTTGTTAAATCAGTATTATCAGTGATATTAATGTATCAAGTCAAACTGAGCTGGAAGATACACTCCTGTTAGCTCTCGGCAGCTAGCAGAGGATCTTTCATGAAAGGACATTGGTTTTGCTTAGAAGGCTCAATTCAGTTGCTAGACATAGGTTTCCAGTGTTGTTTGAGAAGATTCAGGATGTCCTAGTTGACCTCCAGATAAAATCCCCCACAGAAGGATGTTGGTCTCTTGTAGATTTTGTGCTATGTCTACTAGCCCTTTGCAGATGTCTCAGGCAATCTGCTATATCTATAATGGCATGAGATAACTGAATTCACAATGGAGTTCTAAAGACCCCTGTCTTTAGATACATGCACTGAAGATGTTTTGACTGGTCTAGTCACCTTAGACTGTTTCTGCGGCCTACTGAGAAATAGGTTCTTCTAGTGTGCAACTCAACTTATTTTAGGAATCATTGAGAAGAAATGAGTCATATCCAGGAGTCCTCATTTCTCTCCATTAGTTGTCTCTTGGGATCCCCATGGATCCTAAGGTAAAGGTTTTTCTGGTCTGGGTGTGTAGGATGTCCCTGGTCAGGCAAATGAACTGAATCCATCATCAATGCAGTTAATGTAGTATGTAAGACACAGTGTGGCTCTTTAGCAGGAATATGACAGGTTTCTGGATTCCATTTCATCTATTAGCTGCAAACCATTCGCTCAATTAATTTGTTTAAAATACATATCTATCAGCATCTTGACTGCCTGAGTGTATCTGACATACCCACATGGGGCTGGCAGATATGACAGAGAACCTCTGGAAGATCCATGTTTTCTGGATAGCTGCAGGCCAAGAAAAATACACCACAAATGCCACTGTATGCCTACATGTAGGAAACAGACTCTGTGTCTGGATCTCCACTGACTAAAAGTGGAGCTCACATGTAGACACCTACATTGCAGGTCTCCAAATTTTAGCTGTCTGAAGGAAATTAATTTCCACCCTTTCTATAAATATAGCCAAGGAGTGGTTCAGTTTCTCGAAGTTGGGTATAGATCCATCGAGATATCTATAAAAGACATGCGGCCCAACCTCCTAGCTTAACCTACAGGAGTCTAACTGCCACTCCAGAGGGTCATGAATCTTTTAAACCCCAGATTGTAGCTGTCTGTTAGCCACATAAGATCCTAACATGTCTCAAACTGCACTAAATGCCTCTGTTTCAGCAGCTGAATTGTTCCCTTAAATTTAGACCAGTTAATTTAATTCAGAGACACCTGGGCTCCAGAAGAATTTAAAGCCCTGAAGTAGGAGCATGAGTCTTTTCAGGGAAATCCTTGAGTACCCTGATGTTACAAAATCAAAAGGGGCATAAGAAAGAGGTAAAGTACTGAATGTTTGTTCATCAACACTGTTTAGTGCACTCCCTGACCCTGTTTTGGACTAGTCCATCCTGTTCTTTCCAAGACACTTCTGCTATAAGTAGACCTAGTTCTAAACAGAGTCGATATGAGCCTTTTGATGCCACCTGATCTTGAGATATGTACCTGGTTTTGCTTTGCAATGAAGAACAATCCCCTAAAAAGCCTTGGTTAAGGCTCTTCCACTTTACGTGAACATACAAAGATTTGCAGTGCAAGAGATGATTAAAAAATTTAAGGTTACTGTCTAGTCTAGCGGTTAGAGGAGTACATCAGACTGGTGAGTCTCAAGTGCCAGTGGCTGCCTGTATATTTAGCTTGAGCAGACATGGGCAGAGTACAAAACCAGGCCACAGGGATAGAAGCTCAGAAAACTTTACTTAGCCATGCATCTCCTGTAAAGGTTAGTGAAATTTCACAAAACTTGTTTCTGTTGCCTATAAGGACAGAGAAATCTGTGTCAGGAACTGCATGTAAGTCTACCTAGTCCTACTGCTTTGCCTGACAAGGACCAACCAGTAGTAACTGGTTTCAGTTAAGTGAAACAACTTTCAGAGGAGAGGCTGAAAATATGTCCTCTCCTGAGCAGCCAGTAGCCTGGTAGGAAATAAATCCAGTTCTTCCACAGCCCAATGCCTGCTCTTAGAGGGAAAGTTGGGACACGAAGGGGAAGGCATGGTATTTCTATTAGATCAAGCTTCTCAAGCAAGTTTTGAAAATCAGTAACTGCTTTGTAAGATCTGGTGGAACTGTGGTAGGAGATCTTAACCATACTGTTCTGCCTCATCAGAACTGAAGTGTTGGAAATCACTAAAAACAGAATGTAAATGTTACGAAAAATTGATGGCATAGGGCAATGCATTTCAGGTCTTTCCATGATTAGGCAGGAGTTGACTGGAACAGGCTAAGAACCCATATTTTGAATTTAGAACAATTCAATATCAAGCAACAGAGTATGCTCTTGAACCGGGGTTTTATATGTAGCAGCAGAATCGGAAAACAATTTATTTGTGTTCACGTGCTTTTCATCCAAGGTACTAAACTCCACTGAGAAGGTCCATTTTGGTTCATCCAAATAAAAGTACATGAACAACCCATGGGGAAGTACCTCTGTGCTAAACTCTGTGCATTTTTTAAAATAATTGTCCATTCTGAAGATATTCTCTCAGTGGTACTCCCATTTCTAAACAGAGAAGGGATTTGAACCCAGGGTTAGACTGTTCTAATTCTTGGGCTACTTTTCCTCCTGGAACCAGTACTGCAATATTACAGTCTACAAAGCAAATCTTATAGAACTATATAAATAAAAGAGTATCTAGATGTGGTGCTTACTTTAACTTAAGTAAGTAAGTGTATTAAAAGAAGCAGCAGCTGCCACAGTTAAAAGCAAAATATAAATTGATCTAAATCCCTGATCAATTCACCCTGATCTTTCACATAGTACTGTGTTTCATGGCATCGGTTAGCATGACTCAATCTTTTAAGAAAAAATCTTGAGGTTACTGGCTGAACTTCTGGCCTTTCACTAGCTTATTCTGACGTCTTAACTGCTATTTAAATGCTAGTATCTGAGCCACCATACAAAAAAAAAAAAAGAAAAAAAAAAAAGGAGGGTGGGGGGAAAGGTGCTCAAGACAAGAGTGGGAAAAAAAAAGGAAAGAAAACTGACTCAGTTCAATAATCCCATATGGCCAATTACTGTAACATTTTATTTTGGCTTTTTTTGTGTGAGAAAGTGTAATAAGCCTGCATTGATCTATGGACCTTATTCTTTAGGGAAATATGAGTCACAGATGCATACTTTGGAGACACTCTTAAAAAATAT
Organism: Pygoscelis adeliae; assembly: GCF_000699105.1. Taxonomy (NCBI): domain Eukaryota; kingdom Metazoa; phylum Chordata; class Aves; order Sphenisciformes; family Spheniscidae; genus Pygoscelis; species Pygoscelis adeliae. The sequence continues at coordinate 361,043 of NW_008824618.1, forward strand.
TATCTCTCAAGTGTTGTGTGAAGCTTTACAGCCTTCTTCCTGCAAATCTTCCATGTCACTGTTAGAACCAAGGCCAAAATATTTACATCTAAACAACTTATGGCATCTGTCAATAAAAATTCAGTCTGCTCCTAAACATGTCTAAGTGCAACATTTAAAACTGCATAAACAGGAGTGAACTAGTAGCAGTCTAAAGTTGTCATCATTGACAGTTATGATTTATCTTAACTCTCCCTAGCCATTTGGCTAAAGTTTTAAGTAAACACTTTCAGTCTTCCTCATGTTCTCTTTACTGCCACCTCCCACTAATAAGAGATGTTGCCAAGAAAAGCAGCCAGACAGTTCATTTACCTCCCAAACTTGCCTCAAAGTAGCTTGCCTGGTTTAGACAAGGGTCGAAACTACTACTGCACATTTTCAACAGATGGAACAATGCTTCACAAATTATTTACATTAAAGTTATTTACTTTCAGGATGTGTGTTTAACGAATGGTCAGTTGAATGAAATATTGCAGCTCAGTCAGAGAATGCAAGCAATTCAAGCAAGCCATTTATGGTGATAGATGTAGCTGTGATCCTTAATTTTCTACAAAGCAATGTTGCATTTTGTCCTCATTCTTCACTAGCTCCTTGAATCTGACAAAAGTATGGTTTCTATTTTCACCCTCTTCCTCCACCACTACCCCCACCCCTGCAGGCATAGTTCCATTAATCAGCTATGCTGAAATAATACCTTACACTGATAAGACATTCTCTCATTAACAGATCTTCAGAGATCTTCATAGATGTGATGAAGAACTCGCAATTATCCCTATTTAAAAAATGAAGACATAAAGACATTACAAAGTTTAATGTGTTAATTGAAGCCAGCCAACCAAATACAGACATGAAATCTGAAAACCCAGCTCCTCTTTCTCTGTTCAGTCTCACATACTGTGTCATTTTTGTTAAGAAAGCATTTGAGGTAATGTCACTGCTGCTAGCTGCCATCACGACGGTCCTGAAACTTTAAACAGGAGAGTAAATTGCATAGGAACTTCATTTCTAGTAGTTGCTAAAGAAGAAAATGCAAATGGAGTTTCTCCCTTCACGATCAGCCTAAATTGGACAGCGTATCACTACTACATGACATTACAATTCTTCAAAACACTTATGAAAATAACAGAACCCAGCCATCAAATAGGCTTAGGTAATTGTTAGGCAGGCTGGCCTGTTGCAAGAAAAACAGAGACTAACTTCAAAAAGAGGGAGCACTCCACTTTGAAATATTTTCTGCTCCAAATCAACCCAAAACAAAAAAAAAAATTCTTCCAACTCATTTATGTTTCTGACAAAAAGGTACCTGCAATTTTCTATTTATCAGCAGACTAATAAATAATTTCTCTAAAACACCAGGCCACTAATAGGATTAGGAAAAGTTTGCTCTCAAGCCATTGAAAACAATAAGAATTTTCCAGACATCAGTGGACTTCTGTTTGGACCTGCAGAGAAGGGCGCAACAGGGATAATCCCAAATAAATGTTTAGCATTCTGCAGAATAAACAAGTAACAAGAAAGGGTGTTCCTCTAATTGGGGATTGCCTCACTACTTTCTGGTCTTCCAAGAGGAACACAGGATAGCACTTGCCAGGAGGATCTTTTGCCCTTTTATTGGAACTTCATGGTTCTGTCACATTGGCAGGGTACACAGGCTGAGTGCTAAGATTCCCCAATCTTTCCTTGGGCTGTGGACATCAAAATGGACTTGCCAGAGACATCTATTTTGTCTGAACTGGTGGCTTTCTTTAAAGTTTTATACTTCATGCTTTCTAAATCATCCCAAAATAATTTTACATCCTAGACAAGTTTATAACAGAAACAAAGGAGTTTTTTTAACCAAAGAAAAAGGTTAAGTTCTTCATGACAGACTTTGAAACATCTACAAAAGCATAGAAATAAGAAACCCTCACCCCACAGTAAATTAAAAACTAACCTTAGTTGCTCCAATGTCTTAGTTTGTTTCACATCCTGTTCACCCATCCTTTCCTAAGGATGGAGTCTTCTCTTCCTTCTTCAACTTGTCTCTCACCAGAATACTCTTTCATGGCCTTTCATTGAGTAGGAATTCAGTTTTAACCATGAAGAATTCTTTACCAAATATGTCCTTTTTCCATTCTTTCAGCTTGGACTGGGGTTTTCCTCTTCCTTGGAAGTTTGTTCGGAAATTATATTTATTCAAATTTATACCCTTAACTAGAATATCCTTTTGTTGCTTTAGTGACCATTTTGTAGTATACAATATTTTAAAGGTGGTTATTAAATTTTATAAATCATTTCTCAAAAGTTTTCACAGTATGCATATTTTATCAAACCTATAGGACTAATTCACACGAGCTAGGTTTAGGCACACAGTGCCTCTAGGCTCCCTATATAGTGAGGGGGGAGAGCTAGGCCCCTCTATAGAGCAATTTAGTGCATGCAACTCAGTGGGATATAAATCCATAAAGCTTCTTAGTGGAACTTGTTTTCCAGGAGTGCTTAATGCACCCTGGCAGTGATGAAGGCTAGCAGCATACTGGACTGTATCAACAGGAGCATAGCCAATAGGCTGAGGGAAGTGATTATTATTTGGCACTCATTAGACCACAGCTGGAATACTGCATCCAGTTTTGCCCCCCCCTCCAGCTTAAAAAACATCAATAAACTCAAGAGAGTACCGTGGAGAGCCACCAAGATGGTCAGGGCTGGAGTACTTGCCTTAGGAGGAGAAGCTGAGGGAGATGGGCCTGCTCCTCTTAGAGAAGAAATGGCTTCAGGGGACATAATAGCAGCCTGCCCATACCTACAGGAAGATCGGGCACCTCACTAAAGTGTGTAGTGGGAGGATGAAAGGCAATATGGTTATAAACAGAAACATGGGAGACTTTGGTTATAAAGAAAAGCATTTTCACCATGAGGATGGTCCAGCACTGTAGCAGTCTGCTCAGAAAGGTTATGCAGGCTCCATTCTTGTAGGTTTTCTAGATCCAGCTGGGAAAAGTCCTGAGAAACCTGATCTGACCTAATATCTAACTGTACTCTGAGCAGGATGTTGAACTAGAAACCTCAGGAGGTCCTTTCCAATCCAAATGACTTTATTATTCTATGAAATTAAACAGCAGAGGAATCTCTGGTCTCAATTCATAAAAATGGGACCAAATACAGTTTTAAAGCCCAAATGTCTTTTGTCTTCCATCAGAGTAAGTTGAGACATAACTGAAGTGAATGGCTACATAATGGAACAAAAATTCTACAAGTGAAATAGAACTAGGCCATTGGGGTTTATGTCTGTGAGGACTGTTTCAGGAGAGTGTTACTAACACTAAAGGGAACATCTTCCTTTTGTGCTGTTCTTTGCCTCCGTGCCATACCAGAGGACATCATACCTGTTTCCTAGTGTATGGGCTGGGGTACTTTGTATCTGTTTCCCGTGTAACACCGGGCTCATAAGTGTATAATATAAAACCATTTATCCAGTGATATATATGGTATGGAGTATGAAGCATTGTAAACCACTAAAATAATGGAAAAAATGAAGTAGAGAGTTAGTGCAAGAATGAAAATAAACACAAACTAATTTAAACACATACTCATTTAAGTACATCAGGATCTGTGCCCAGGAATGCTCTGAGCGTTAAGGTGTGAATGTGAAGGATGGAAATGAAAATATAATGAAAAATTTCATTTACACTTGTCTGAGCTGACTGCCAACTCTGCTTCTGGCTGAGAGGTTTTCATGATCCTGAGAGCTATACTAGAGACCCGAATGAGTAGTTCAAGGGCCTCTTGAGAGAAAAAGACTGCTCAGAAACAATACAAAAAGACTAGAAGTCCTAGCAGTTGAGGAGGGAGGTCAGGGAATTTTGTTTGGGTGCCCATCCGAAGGAAGGACAGCTTGATCACCATCAGCTAACATTGCTAGTTAAGAAGAGATACTTCAGTTCTTCAACAGCAGCAACTGTAGTGGTTAGAAGAAGCCCAAGGACAGAAGATGCAGGAAATGAAAGGGCAAGAATGGAAGAATTTGATTCACACCTGAAAAAAATTGTCATGAGTGCCAAAACGCCCAGCTAAAATGTTGTATAGACTATAGAATCAAATAGTAACATCCTTCTTTCATTTCAGGGGACATTTCTTGAGAGGAAACTGAAGGTAAACTGAATAATGGGAAAAGCCCAGAATGGCTGGAGTTTGTAGTTAGCCATGTTGTCCCCAGCAATGAAAAAATGACCACCAGTAGGCAGTAATGTCTGAATTATGCCTTCTTTCTGAATAGCTCATTTTTCAAACCTGGGGGTGCTATGCGTATTAGATCATATATATGAAATGTTAATATAACATAGTGTGTCATACGTAACTTAATAGCACCCAGAGTGTGTTGAATAAAATGCAATGGAAAGTAATAATTTTATATTGTTCAATATTTAATATATTGCAACTCTTCTAAGTGTGTGGAAAGTCATTTATCAAAAATTTCTGTGCAGCTTATTCAGAGAATTCAGAAGTTATATTCTGTTTGATACCATGGCAAAAATATGCAAAAGTGATTGCGATTTTGAATGACTCCTTTTACCACAAAGTGAGTATTTACCTATCTTCAAAGGCATCTAATTTCTCATAGAAAATGGAAGAACTCAAACTCATTACTTACCTTTGCAAACCGTAGCTCTATCCACCTCTGCTAGTCATAGCAGTGAGACTTAGTTTTAGCAGGAAGGCACCATGTTTAAGAGTAACAAGGCAGATAATTCAGTTGTGGATCTCATTGCAGAGACCTTCAATTTAATTAGCTGGTTTTGCAAAGGAGACTGCCTTCCCACCTGAATATGCAGACATATTACTTGAGATCAGTGTCACAGTTGAGTTATGCCAGTGAACACCAGCTGAAGAAAATCATGCAAACACCATGCAACAGCAGCAGCATCTTAAATTTGGAAAAGAATGGAAGCCAGCTCTGTGCTGGGTGCCTGCGTTGAAACCTCACCAAACAGATGAAGAACTATTTACTAAAATTAAGTAAAATCAGGTGGAAGAGGGATTTGATATTATTCAAATTGTCATGCGAAATCAAAACATTTATCAGTAATTTACTGATAACAAATTAAAAAATACTGATATTAATTAAACAATTTATTGATGACTGATTAAACAAATGTACTTGCAATGACACCATATCTAAACATCGATCCCTTTCTTGCATATTTTATAACTGCTATATAATCTTAAAAGCCAATTACAAACATCTGACACTTTTTGGTGGGGAAAACATCTATATCTGACAGACTGTGGTCACTGCTGTTGAAGTGTTTGGCCACAGATCACAAATTTGAAATAATGTGTGCTGACTTACATTTGCTACATCTTGTAGACAATTTCCCCCTCTTTGTATTCTTTCTTGCATTTTGCAAGATGACACACACTTGGATGAAACAGTAAGCCAATAGTTAATTTACCCATTTGTTTTGTGCTTGTGGACAGTGAGAACCACTGAAACAGTGGAGAATCTCAGTTTGGATCAGAATACCATAGTTTAAGCCCAGATTTTATATTTTGTCTTTGACTTACGGTAACATTATAAATGACATGTTTTTGCAGTTTATTTTGTCACTGTTATTATTTATATAGTATCATAAATGTACACCGAGGTTTAAAACAATGATCCATAAACTGTAACTGAATGAAAATGGGACAGAAATCAATCCCTGCTCTGAGCTTTGGAGAAATGCTATTAGAAACGTGATGTTAATGGGGAACTTGTATTTTGGGCAGGCTGGATCAAACCCACATACCTGAACTTCGGTACAGTCTGGTTTCAGACCTCAACTTTTGAGCTCTCGTCCTCATTGTAATTAATTCTGCAATACATGGTTACCAGAGATGGTGTCCTCTACTTTTCAGCTGTGTGCATTCTGCACAGATGAAACATTAATCTTCTGGTAAGTTCCATTATTATGGTCTTTTCAGGAACAAGTGCTGAAATCACTGGCTGATGACACAAAGTGTTGAAATAAACATGTATTAAATCATTAATAACTAAGCATAACAGTATCATCTTGGCTGCCTCTAGAGGGTTCAGTGTGGTGTGGGATACAAGTGATGTCCCTTGGTTTATTCCTCTGTTGACTCTAAATCCGGCCACTCTGAGGCAAGCTAGGCAGCTGCAACACCCACATGCCAGTTCTGGAATTAAATTTTTCAGCAGTTAGAAAATGAGCTGGCACATTTGCTCGGCTGGTTCTAATAAAGTAATTTCTGGTCCAGGTCTAGAACAACCTGTGGGACTGTTTCATGGCCAGGCTGCTGGTGGGCTATTTTATTTTAATATACCCATTATATTAAGAAAGAATTTGCCTGTCTGTAATATGTCAAAGGATGAAGACTGGTAAAAAGGCAAAATGAATTGAATCTTCAAAATTCTTTATGGCTTTGAGGGAAAATAGGCACAGATAGTTTTAATCTATTTTTCTGCAATACATTTTAAGTGAAGACATTCTGTACTCTATAAGATAAATAGTTCCCTAATGAAATAGCCCTGTAGCATTTAAAATAACTGGAATCGAGTTTTCTACAGAAATATATTAAGTTTCTGTAAAAATTGCTTGAAATAGAAATTTATGTATAATCAGATGTTTAGAATATTTTAGTTATGTAGTGGAGGGGTTCTATGTGACGATTTCTTTGATAAAAACACTATTGAGAGGATATTGTCTAATACTATGTTTCCTATTGAGGTCTATCAATGTTTCCATAAATCTCTAACAGGAAGGGCACTTGCATTTTTCCCCACTTGGAAAACAACCAAAACTTTCATCTAGTTAGAGGGAAGGGAATCCCTGCCTGAGAAACAAGTCACTTCTGGGGTTTCATAAAGTCAGTGGGAGAAATGCTAAAATGGAGTAACTAAGAATCATTTATTTTCACTAACTGGTAAAATCCTGGCTCAAATTAAGATAATGACAAAAGTTGTGGAAACAGCATTCTCAAGAAGTCCATTGTATTATGATTAGGATGCTTGTGCCATAAACTGTCTCAATCTATGATGTTTAAAAGTCTTCCTACAGACCAGATACAAGCATTTTGTATAAATATTTTAAAATATTTACTAAAGAACAAAACCATATTGAAGTCATATTTTAAAACTTACTTTAAACTGACCTCAGACTTTGCATAGCCACTGATGTTTATTCTTTGATCTGACACAGAAAAACTAAATCTTAAGCATATTCCATCACCAGAGGTCATTTGAGCCATCCATACAGTAAACCTCAGCTTTTGCCAAATCTCCAATTGCTTAGTGGTGATAAAAGCAACAGAGATGGTAGAGAAGGCCCAAGAAATTCTGAGATTTCCCTGGTGGCCTTCCTTATTAATGCTTAGGGTTTCAGAGCTGCAGAGGAGCAAAGGACATAGCCTCCAAAGCAGCCTGAAGCTGGAGATGCATGAGGAAGAAAATCCTGTCCTGCAGAAGACCAGCCATGCAATGATCTTGTTCGGTATCCTCCTCGCTTGCTGAGGGGTGACAGTATTGTTCCCATAAGATTGCCTAGATCTTGGCTGTTTGTTGTTGGTTTTCCTCCTTGAGGTCCGGCTCCTGGAGTTGTGAGAAGGTGTTTTAATTTAAAAGGGAGAGGGAAGAAAGGACATTCCTAGTTCCAAAGATTGTGAAGCAATGGTAAAAAATGTGACACCAGTCTGACCTAATCGCTAAGAAAACAGATGGCCCCATATTTTTTTCTTTTTTTTGAATAAAAAAATATAATTTTGTTTGTAGCATGACTTGTGCTTCCTGAATGATCGAGGCCAGATGCAGGTGTTGTATTGCCCCTCTACATTTCATTCATCCATCTGCATTGTAATTCTCAGTCTAGGCTTAAAGGCACAGCTTTGATCCTGCAAGAACCTCCTTGTTAATATCTATTGGATTTATCTGCTACGGAACGGGATCTCTCTTTCTGGCTACGTTTCCATGTCATCTTCCCAGATCCACTCAGCCCTTATGAAACATGTATGCCAGATTGTTCTAACCTTAAAAAATTAGAAAGTCAGCCCTGTAGGATATCCAATTTTCCAGTGCTTCCTTTTCACCCAAATTGGGTCAACATTTCAAAATATTTTTTGCATACAAATTTTTACTAAATAAAATTATATAGACATATCAAAGTGTCTGAAATCAATTTAGCTTTAAACAACATCCACTTGAGTCAGTGAAGTGTCTCAGAAGAGCTGTAATTTTGGTCATACATGGTTGCATTCTTATTTATGTTTTAGCCTACCTGTCTAAATCATATTTCTGACAATGCACATCCTTTAGCATTTTTGTGCCGCTTTCAGAAATTATTCTTCCCTGGACAGACAACTTCTGGACAATTAAATTTTGGTCTTAAAGAGTCCTTTAGCTAAGCTGTGATACACAATTCTCGGGATAAGCAGGGATTCACCTTCCTGTAAGAGAAGTCTTACCCTTCTCAATCTTAGCATAAGATCTGTTAGTACTTATTAGTTCTATTACAGTTATGTGTCGTAAATCCTAAACAGCATTAGAGTCCTGATATACAAGGTACAATTAAGTAATGTATAATCTTGGTAGACCTAAATATCCACAATGCTGGTGTCTCACTAGAAGCAGGTTTTAAGAAGGATAGACAAAGCAACAATAGCCTGACTGAAAATATGGATGAGAATTTCTTCGCAAGCACAAGGGGAAGTGGGAGAGGGTGCAGAGGCGTCTGTGAGATGATGATAAGAACTGGCACCATTAGTGAAGTGATGGTGGAAGTTGACTGAACAATTCGACATTAGATTTGATAGGGGGTATACCAAGGATAAGCCAAGGCCAAGTGTTTGTGAAAAGAGTGGGAAATGGTTCAGGCTGGAGCAATGCAGAATTTCTAGTTAAAGTTAGATTTGTTATGAATTTACTGAAAACCGCAATTTCTATCATACATGTGCAGTATACATACATGGAAGAGTAAAGTGTCAGAGGAGAATAAGGTGCCACCTTTTTATTAAAAATCTTAGAGACAAGCGATTTTGGCATGGCTGCAAAATACCTTGTTTCAATTCCCTGCATCTGGAAATTTTAATCGTACTATCATACCATCTAACATATTGCCAAAATGACAACCTATTGGGTATTGTAAGACATATTCCTCCTGGCAATAAGACAGTTCTAGCTGACAAAGGATAATTAAGTGTGTCCCAGAGCACAGATCAGAACTCCCTGGGTACATGGTTAATTGCTGGGCCACTAAGTCACTTCCCTACTCGTTCTCTGTCTTCATGACCATTTAAATACACATAGTGATCTAGCTCCATCATGAGTGATTTCAGCCCCAGTGAAGTTTACTTAGTAATGAAGATACCCAGCTGCTTGCTGGTGACTTCAGTTCAAATCCACCCACTCCCAGTTTCAAAACAGCATGCCTTCCTCCCACCCCTGTAGCCTGTAGTTGTCTAAGATAAGGTATTTTTCTGGAAGTAGTAAGAGATGGCTTCTGATGCCCTGAAACAAATTAGAGAATTGAGGCAGTATCAGACATCTCTTCTGTATTCTGTAATCCTCTGCTACTGGGTAGGAGAGGATTAGTACTACCTCCTCCCATAGAGTTTGGTGAATTTAGCACTCACTTTATTTGTTGGAAATGGAAAAAGTGATTTCTTTCAGTCTGAAATAAACCCACCACACTAAACAGACTTTATTTTATTTTCTCAATATTTCAAGGTATGTAAAACCAGTCACATTTGCTTTAATCCCAGCTTGATCAGAAACTGGTTGTTGCCCAGAGAGGTTGTGTAGATTCCATCTTTGGAAGTTTTCAAGACCTGTCTGGATAAAGCCCTGAGCAACCTGGTCTGATCTCATAGCTGACCCTGCTGTGGGCAAGTGTCAGAGACCTCCTGAGGCCCCTTCCAGCCTCATTATCCTGTGATTCTATCATCTTATGTTCAGTCAAGTTTAGTGATTTTATTGAGTTAGTCAAACTAGAAAAACCGATACTTTACATATTCTACTATCTGCTAAGCACCGGTACTACTGTGTGAGTTCATTAAAATTTAGTGTCCTCTGAGGCAATTTAGCAGCTAGTAGGATTTTTTTTTTTCATTTTATTTATTTATTTAGTGATTGATTTTCTTCCATGCCAGATTAGATCAGATGGCAGAGAAAAAAGATCTATGAGCTGTAGCAGAACTGATGAGTGTCTGCATGGTACAAACTAGATCACCAGCATCACAGAATATCAAGGAAACTATCTACCAATTGTTGATCCTTGAGCAAAAAATAATAAAATAAAAGTTAATCTCTATGTAATAGAGTCTAGTAAACTATAAAATTTCACATAGTGTTCCTACAAACATAAAAATACAAGTCTAATGATGTTTAAGTTTCATTTAAACATCCAAAAAAATAAATTTCTGTCAATATTTAAAAAAAAAAAAGTCACCAAATTATCCACCCATTTGTAACTTTTAAAAACAAAGCCTTAGAACATTTATCATATAAAGCTGTAGGAAAATGGCTGAATGCCATTCCCAAGTGATATGAAGTCATGCACTTTTATTGCCTCTGACTTCAGCTACTATTATGTTACGTTTTCAAAGTGTTCTGAGATGAATATGACAAAAATTAAGAAAACCTCCTGTAAAGTTTTCTTCCTTTTCTGGGATGCTGTTTCTGGTCTGGAGAGTTTTAGGGCAGAGTAACCATTAAATCAGCTAATCTAACTTTGCTATATAACTAAATTATTACTTTAATTTATATATCCATACATTAAACACAATTTTTATGTTTAGCTAATACATTCTTTCCAGAAAGACATGATCTGAAGACTCTAGGAGATGAAGCATCCACTAATTCTATGGATCTACAAAAAGCTGGTCTGGTGATTCTGCACTAATTTAATCTAAATTTCTTTCCCAGTTGCTTTCCACAAGTAGTACAATTCCTTTGTTTAACATCTTTCTTCTATATAAAGCTTACAAATCTTGACTTCCCTATTAATTTAATGTAAGTTTCTCAAATTCATCTGTAAGTAATTCTGAAATCATGTAACAGTCTTGAACCTGGTAATGCACAGGGCTCAGGAACAACTGCCCTTAAAAGAGAATTACTATGTAACTACAGGATGAAATAATGAATCTATTAGAGGATGCACTACAATGCCAGTAACAAGAAGAAATGAGCTTGAACAGGATTTTGACTAACCTCAAGATGAAATTAAATGTTGAGATAATAAATACCATTTGGTCTCTGTCTAATGCTCAGAACTAATTTGTCCAGTCATCTCTGACAAAGCACCATATATTTCTGAACTCGTGTGCTAGTCTTGTTGTTGTGCTTGGCTATGGCTACAACTGCACTTGACATTTTTATCAAGAACACAGTGGACAGTTGTTTGGTCTTTTTCTGTCTCTTTCTCTGCATAAGCTTTTGTTGTTGTTGTTGTTGTTGTTGTTTGGGGTTTTTTTAAATCTCTTCCCACTGTGCCATTTCACAAAACCTATGTTCTGCTGTGACGCTCAGGACTCCTGTTCTTTCTCGTATCAGTGTGCCACAGCTTGGCTTCATGGTGACACAAAACAGGCTACTCTGCTGGAAAGGCATGTGCAAGTGGCTGCCACATTTTGTCCTGATAGCCTATCTTCAATGCCTTGATGAAAACGTCCTGATATCACATCCCCAAAGAAAAGGAACTGTACAGACAGACCAAAATGCCACTCATAAAGACTGGGACAGTGGTTTGAATAACTGATAGGGAAATTCCCCTGGGGGTAACATTCCTGTTCATCCAGCAGCTTCCAAGTTGTATCAGGGCTTTCATTTTGATCTTCCATACCCAACCATATACTGCTATATCAGTATCTGCATTTGAGTCTTCAAGCCACTTCAAGACAGATGCAGTTGAATAGCTTTGCAACTAGTCATACAACAAGGATCAGAGGAATTAGATCATTAAGTCAGGCAAATAATTGCATTCTTCATTAACAGAAAAAAAATGCTGTGAAGAACAGTTGTGACCTGGTTTGAGAATAAAATTGTTAGATTTTCATATTAAAAAGACAAAAACAACGAGAGAGATAGTTGATTTCAAGCAAATGTTTCATTTGACCTGAAGTTAAAAAAATGTTATTTAATTTCCAGGGATTTTTTACTTCATTTCCTTTTTGAATGGTTTTCATTTAATATAGGCAAATTTTAAAACCAAATAGATTGGGTATTCAAACATCTTACCAGCTTCTTTCTGACTAAAGAAATTCAGCAAAATCAAGACAAATTCATGAAAAGTTCTGGTTGTCAGGGATCTGTATTGCAGTAAATAAACTATCCAAAAGAAAAACAAATGTTTATACCTACCAAAGAAGTCTGTTTTTTTTTATGAAAGATAAAATATGCAAAGCTGCCTAGAACTTAAGGAGGGAAAATACTATGAAATTTGAGATCCGCTTCACTCTACAGGTCTGTGCAAAATTTGAATATTACAGTGGCATTTGCTAAAGAAATCACTAAGATAGATAAAGACCTGTTACTCTTCAAAAATCATCTTTTTATTTAACTGCAATAACGAAATGCAGATTTTAATCTCCTAAAGTTTCTATCTGGAACATTGTTAAAATGCAGAAAACCCGATTACTTATTAAGAAAGCAATGCAATCAAGATAGAAAACAATAGGTGGCAATATCTCCTAGCAAGCCTAATGTGTAAAGTTCAATGCCATGTGCAATCTGCTGCCATATCCACTATCAATACTTTCCTTCTGAGTCACATGTAAGTACTGAGAACGCAGATTTAGTGTGTCCATGGAACACAATGTACATCCAGCAGAACGGCATGTGTCCAACCCTATGGAAGGACATACGTCACCGAGCTCTGCTGAAAGCCATTGGTGCTGCATTCAAGCAGGGGCAACCCCTGAGCATTCAGAATCTATGGCAGGCAAGAATTTGACATTTGTTTGTTTTAAGTAAGTATTGTTCTACATTATGCCGCTCTGTTCAGCTGCAGAACCACAACATGGTCTCTAGCTTGCTCACTTCAATGAAATAGTAAATGAAATCATTTTATGTAAAGAGCTAATTTATCCCAGAGCTGTTTCTAGGCTACTTTCTTTCTGTCCTCCACACTTTTTTCAGCTGACTGACTCATATGGGAATGGATAGACCAGAGCAATTCACTTGGTGCTAGCAGCAGCAGCGAGGTTCCTGGGAGCCAACAAACCCAGATTTGATACCTGGTTTGGTCACTGAGCTGCTCTTTTTGAGGCCTTCCACACATTTTCTGGTCTATTTAGAACATGAGTCCTCTGGGGTTGGGGTTGGGGTTTACTCTTTTTTGGTACATGCCTGCGCAGGGTCTCCTGCAGAAGGGTCCTGATTTTGGCAGAAGTGTTTATTAATTCCTGGAGGGTAGCTCAAGAAAACGCCACTGCTTTTGTGCTGCCAGAATGCAGGATCTCTCTTCAAACAGTAGTTAAATATGGGAAACCAAATATCATGTCTCATCTTCATTTCCTGGAAGTACTCTACTGTTCACTGGGTTCCCCTGCACTTAAAGGACTGACTATACAAAGGACACTGTAGAAGAGAAATCAGATAGACCCCTCTGGATTTTTCATGCTAATCTAAACATGGAGTAAGGAATTGTGGTAGAGAGTAGCACTACCTCTTTGCAGTTTAGCTTTCAATCTGTCTGATACAGCAGTTTTTGGGGAGGGAGGGGGGGTGTGCTAAGGAAAGGAAGGAACATGGGCACATGATTTACCTTCTGTAGATATATCTACACACACACGTATGAACGTGTCCCTGCAGCTTTGAATCAGATACTTAAGCTACCTTCAGACACGGGAGGATTTTCTAGCATGATGATCTTCTTTGTGCCTCACTGATGTTGAAAAAAAAGGCTGTTTAAAATGCTGCTTTTTGGAAGCCATGCATTCTGAGCTGACTAATTCTCCAGGACACTTTGCGGTGTGTGATCAGAGTTAAACCTTATATCTCAGGATTGCTATCCTCCTGTCTTTTGTAGCTGTTTGTGTAGTGACATATCTCTATCATAGAACAGCCACAGGTGAATAGTTATAAACTTTGGTTTCCAAAACTTAAACTTAACCAATGAACTATCCTCCCATTTTGAGTTTGATCTTTGTTCTTCCATTTACTGATTTTTCTTTTCCTTTTCTCTTTAACATACTCTAGTACAAGCTGGGATTGAAGGATGAGATTTCCAGAAGCATTCACCAACTGTATTGCTCACTGACTTCCAGACAGCTATCTTAAACCAGCACTCAGTGCTTGCAAAAATCCTTTCAATTAGTTACCTGAAATGAAATTATTTAGGCTATCAAATGACTGTAGTAAAGAAAAGAACTCCTCAAGATATACAACTTAATTTAATCATTTAATCAGACCATTTCATGGTGACACTACAACCACTACAATTCAGGTCTGAAAATTGCAAACTGTTTTTCACATCAGCTCTGTTGATACTTATCTGATGCTACAACTTGACTCCAGTTTTTATTCTCCTTATTTGTTCTGAGAAAAGTTGGCCTGTGGTTTGCAAAAAATGGTAGTGTACCAAGAGAGGTCTTGTGGAATTAGAAATGGGAGAAAATGAGCTTAAAATATGTATGTACTTGTTACTTTAAAGTTCTGTAGTAGATGAGATGTCTACAAAGTATACATGGAAAAATAC
>NW_008824618.1:375778-401980 GCF_000699105.1 Pygoscelis adeliae
TTTAAAAGAACAGATCCAGAAAAAAATGGGTGTTTGGACTGCTGTATTGCTCAGGAGGCTGGATTAGAAGATGGTAATAGTTACATGATGCTTTAAGGCTGCAACTGTTGCCTAATTCACTGTCCTTAAGAACAACCTTGAGAAATACAGTAAAAGGTTCATTCTCCGTGTTTCTGCTGTGTCAGCTGCTAATACTAAATGAAACTATGAGCCACAAAGCAGAAGCAAGTGAAGATGAGATTGTCATGTAGGCTGGGGCTGGCATATCCCTGACAGCTTTAACCCGGTGGAGCCCCTGAAAAAGTACCCTCATTCCTAACCCTTGTCACAACCAACGTTTTCATTGCAACAGCTACCCTTGCTAGCTACATTAAAGTAAGCATCCCAGCGTCTAGCTTATAATTATAACCAGACCTTCATTTGATTACCCAGGGGTATCTCAAGAGTGGCTTCATTAATGGAAACAGGCTGCTCTGTGTCCTTGGGACAAGTGCAAGAGAAGCACTGATTTCTTCTCCATTTGGAGGGCTGACTGAGCTTGGACAAAAACTGCAATCAGTTCTTGGCTTTTGCGGTACGAGAAGGAAGGAAAGATCCCCTGAAGAGCGCAGTGTGATGATAAATCTTTTCTTCTTTTTTTTTTTTTTATATGTATAGTTCATATGTATTGTTTGTATTATCAGCTACTTCATATCTTTAATCAGTGCCTGATTTAGGTAAGAAGAAATGTGTTGAATGAGGTGTTCACATCTCACTGATATCGAGCTTCAATTGAGCGACCAACTCTCTTAAGCTCCTTTAAAAACCCAGCTCTTAAGTTTCTTGGGAAAGTTGCTGTTCAATTTGAACAAGAAAAGGAAATGGGCCTGGGGGGGATTCATGGGGTGGGGACATAATAGAGGAAATTGAAAACCAAATGCTTTTCTTTCTGTAGCTTCACAAACATTTGTTAGATATTTAATTAACTTCATATTTGGTTTTGCAGGCCGGATCCCACATTAGTAGCTTCAGTTGCTAAATATGTAAAATCCGAACAGTTATTACTGTTTTAATCAGCAAAATTGTTAGCTGTGTTCTTTTGGTGTTGGTTTATGGAGGCCCCATAAACTGGCACACAAACATCCAATGTCCTGCCAGTTTTGTTTTCTATTTTGGCTGATTAATTCAGACACAGAAAGGGGATTAACTTCCTTGTTCTTCACGAACTAATGGTGTAATGTTGAGTACTGATACCATCCTCAGTCAGGTGCAGACTGTGAGCACTCACAGGAACCTTAGTAGTGCTTGCTACCTTTTTTTTTTCCATAAAACTTCTTTCTTTTTCCACAGCACTCTTCTCACCTAGGGGGACAGAGCAGATCCACGACTGACAGTGTGTGCTGGCACCCACCCAGCTGATCCGCAGGGAAAAGGGGTCACTTAGTTCTACTTCTGAATCTCTAAGAGATAGCTTGTGGGTTTTGTTGCCTTTTTTAGCTCTATCTCCATGATTTATGAAATAATTATGTCAACTTTCTACAATACAGGAATTCATTACAGATTAACACTCAACTATCAGATCCAAATGGGGGAAAGGCGAACAATTAAAGCTGCCTAACTTGGAGAAATATCTAAAGAGCTGCGCCTGTAGAGAGGGTTAGAAACCTGCAACACTTGCCAGTAAAAAGCATGGCCTTTAATTTATTAAAAATAAGTGTTTGCTTGCTTTTATTTACTGCATACTATGGCTTACTCTTTGATAGCTCTTCTTTACTTTGGGGTTTGTTTCTGAAGCTGAAGGAACAGGGTTCTTGTCTTTGTTTCAATGTATGTATAATTGGATATGAAAATATCTTTGTCCCTCACCTCCCACTGATTTGTGCACTTGAGCTTCAAGTAACAAGACTGCTCTGAAGAAAACCAAAAACATACTTCAGTCAAAGGTGACCCCATTCTGTTTGCAAATTAAACATAAATGTTAAATTTTCTCCAAACTCAAGTGTTCAGTTTACCTCTCAACCCGAGTAAAGCTGTTTGTATGCAGACTTTCCACAACGCAGCCAGTAGTAGCTTTGACAACTTTAAGGCTTTAGATATTTCACTTTAATAAATTATTTATTGCAAAATATTTCATAAAGGTTATCCTGTTTTAAGTATAGCAGTCAAAACAATAAGCAGATACAGGGCTAAAAAGCATGAGTTTGTATAAAATAGGCTTAATTTATTACTTTCTAGTCTCATGCTGCAGAAGCTGTTTGTCTGACAGGACTTGGGTGAAGCTTAAGACCATGTTATGAAAGACTGGGAGAGACATGGGTGGAGGTTGTTAAGCTGCCATTTTACTACTTTGATTCGTTAAGTGGTTAATTATATTGTGACTTGCATATGATTTTTATATGGTTGTCTAATTATCATTTAAAGTTGTAAATCTAAAACTTTAGAGCATTTTTACATAAATACAAATAAGTCTAGACTGATTAAAGCTCACATGTTTTTACCATTTTTTTTGTTTTTATGCTTCTCTCAGCTGGTAGACTGAATATTTCTGCCCCCACCGTAAAGGAGGTTAAAATATTTGGGCATTTATACTGTGGAGGAATATTTAATTTTTTAAAAAGCTCTGTACTGGATTTTTATCTCCTTTTTATTTACCAGTTCCTCAATCTGTGTTAGATGATTGCTCATAAAACCTAAATGCTCTGCCTGTGCCATTTGTCAGGGTTCTTTTAGGAATAGGGCCATATCTAGTGTTCCTTGTCCACCTAAAACTCTTTTGTCAGTAAAAGGACTGGGAATATAGAAATGGATCCCAGGAGGGATATATAGTAGCTATGAATAGTATGTTAGTTGACCACAAAGCAGAGCTGTTACTGGCACAAAACAGAGACAGCTCATTAGAGAAAAGAATATTGTAGTATTGGAAAAAGTTTTGCTTCAAATTGCTTTCCAAATGTGGCATTCAGAAATGAGATGGACCACAACACCCAAAAAGAATGGATGATCTTGAGGTTAAGTTATGGGATTTTAATTCCAGGAGAGATCTTTGCCAGTGAGGTTTGTGGTAATGGATACACTACAAGCTCTGTCTATGCCTTTGCTTTTTTCGAAGTGGAAGTTGTTCCACATGGGGATACAGACTTTTTCTTCACTCTAAAGCCCTTAAATGGATTGTAAGATACAATTTCGTATGTTCTCCTGTTGTCAAAAGAAAGAATGGACCGTGTAAAACTGGACAAAGGCTGATAATTCTTTACCTGGCATGTGGATTATTTGTGAAAATGTTTGTGCAGTAACATTTTACAGGCCGGTTTAAAAATTAGTTTGCTCTGTTGAACAGAATAAAAAATTTACAGCATTTTTCTGTTTTCAGAAACAACAGTCCTTTCATATTTCCCAGGCCTCAGTACAGAATGTCTTGTGACCTACTCGGTCACACAAAATTTCACAACATGGATCCAGGAGCCCAAGAGATGTCAATGTTTCAATAAAAAGGCTGGGCAGTTCCTGAATGAAACCTGAGCTTTCCCATCCTTCCTGCCTCAAACACAAAAGGATGAGTTATGTCTTCTTATGACAATGTGAGTTATCTGTGACATTTACATGATCACTTAATATGCTATAAACTACTTGGTATATCATATAAAATGCTTATATTTTTTAGTGTTTCCTCTTTCATTGTAGCTTATTGTAATATAAAAATTCAGTCACCTAAATGTTGGGCTTAATCCAAATGCAAATTAAATTTCTTAAACTGTTGGTACACCCCCTAATTAAGGACAGCATAATCCTTTCTGCTATAGTAGGCAACTGTAGATAATAACTAGAAATACGGCATTTCTAAAAGCTACATTTTTATGGTTCTAGTGTGTTTTGCAAACCTTTGGTAGGGTCAATCTCATTTATGAGCTCCTTTAACTGCATTTTCCTCATACCTTTTAAGCTTCGTACTTTACGTAGTACACAGTAGGTCAGCTTTGTGTAACCCACGAGAAATATTTGAACTGGGTCATAAAAGGCTCAGTCTAAATTGTTTAGCTTTTCCTTATCTTATAAGCCTGTCTTTTCTCTAGCTCTAAGTCTAGGGTCCTTTCTTTTGATGGTCACTTTGTTACATTTCAAAGTTTAAGCTATTTTTTCCTTCTCTTTACATTTTATAATGTTCTCAGTGTTGAGATTAGGAACAGAGGAACACAATATCAACCCTCCTGGTTCAGACCTAGGGTCCATCTCCTCAAGCATTTGTCTCCAACAATGGCCATAAGTAGATAGATCAAAAAATAATACAAGTCTTGGCTTTATTGGTTCTCATTGAAACAATGACACGTGGGGTAAATAAATTTTATACTTTACTAACTGTAGTAGATTAAACAAATGTGTCCTGGTTTCAGCAGGGATAGAGTTAATTTCCTTCTTAGTAGCTGGTACAGTGCTGTGTTTTGGATTTAGGATGAGAACAAAGTTGATAACGCACCGATGTTTTAGTTGTTGCTAGGTAATGCTTACACTGGCCAAGGACTTTTTAGTTTTCCATGCTCTACTGACTGAGAAGGCTGGAGGTGCACAAGAAGCTGGGAGGGGGCACAGCCAAACTGGCCAAAGAAACATTCCATACCATGTGACGTCATGCTCAGTACATAAACTGGGGGAAGCTGGCCGGGGGGGCCGCTGCTTGGGGACTGGCTGGGCATCGGTCGGCGGGTGGTGAGCAATTGCATTGTGCATCACTTGCTTTGTGTATTATTATTATTATCATATTATTATTATCATCATTTGATTTCAATTATTAAACTGTTTTTATCTCAACCCACGAGTTTTTCTCACTTGTGCTTTTCCAATTCTCTCCCCCATCCCAGCGGGGGGTGGGGGGAGGGGAGGAGTGAGCGAGCGGCTGCGTGGTGCTTAGTTGCCGACTGAGGTTAAACCACGACAAAATGGGATTCAATCATCTAACTATAAACATCTACAGTCTAGACATGTACATCTGAGCTTATCACTTTAGGCCCCTTATAGTCAGTGGGGAGAAATGGACCCTGCTAAAGTGCAACTCAGTTTATCCTAAGGTCAATAGCTAAAATGCCTAAGATGAATTGTACTGAAACTTCTATTTTGCTCCATTGAGTCTAAAGGGAGCTTGGGTTGACTAGCTAAGACATAGACAGAAAGCATTTACATTTGGTCAGGTGACTTTCACACGAGGTTTCACACTTTATTTTGTAATGAGTCGTCTGAATCTTGTTACTGATACTGCAGTTTTTAAGACTTAAATGTAAGTCATTCTGCTATGGAAATCAGGCAAGGCTTTGAGTTTTCAGGGGTAAAACCAAATGGTTCCAGGTCAGCATCCTATTTTATTGGAACAACCATAAGTGGCAGGAGTGTGGAAGTGTGCTGATCTCCTTTTTCTTATACATTTATGCTACCTTTACAAGAGCTTACGTTGTCCAGGAGTACCCTGAATCAATAGATTTTCTCACAGTCAGGCATCTTGTTTTCATAACCTTCTTTATAAGTAACCTGAATTCCCGAGGAAGTCAGACTGCTTCAAGTCTTGCCTTCTTTGCCTGAGTTGGTCACAGTTATGACAGTCTGGTGGTTAAAATATTAGCTTGAATCTACATATAAGTCCTTTCTCTACCCATCTTAAGCCAATGTCTTAACCACAGGCTGTAGACAATTAGTCACTCTCACACGTGTAGCATTTTCTGAAAATTTCATTACAAGTGATATATCTCTTCCAAATAGTTTGTCTTGTATAAAACAGCATAGATGGGTGAAATTACTGATTGTCAAAAATCCCAGATGACATGTCTGTTTGACAAGCAGGTCATATGGATGAGCTGACATACTGACATCTATGCCATGCTACAGAAGGCAACAGGAGTTGGGTGCCTCACAACAATTTTTATGAAAATCCCTCCCCAGACATTTTGAGAACAGATTAATTCTTTACTGATGCTGATTTTGTGCCATCACATTCTAAAGATCCAAGTCTCAGAGGTGTTCAGGCATCTGATGTCCATGGGAGCTCAGCACCACAGAGAGTCTGAGCCCAGATACATGGTCCAAAACTGTCAGGTTGACTGAAGTCTCTCCAAGTGAGACTGAGGATGAATAACTCCATCCTACTACACTTCCAGTGATGCCAAGGCTTAGCTGGCTAAATCCATATCTCATCAGGATGCAAACCAACCTCTATGGCTAGGGAGTCCTGTGATGCTGCAGACAGCCAGCAATGCCCAACAGCCAGCTAGAACCACACTGTGCTGTAAACCTTTCCAATGAAGTAAGAGGGGGAAAAAAGGCTTACTGGATACACTAATCCATTTAAAAGAGAGAGGGGAACTACTCTCTCTTCCCTCTGGACTTGCATTAAGAATGTTTTATATTGGAATTGTAGTAATGTGTAGCAATTTAGCATCTTTTGTCTTCGTAGACCACGTATGTATTCTCAGTGGAATAAGTGGCAAATACAACATGGACTTCTGAAATGTGAGATTGTCTTTTCCAACACACATTCTTTGTGTTCAGGCTGCTGGTGGCTGCAGTGAGCAGTGGAAAATCTATACAAACTCTTTCCAGCATAATGTTCTGAATTGACAAACCTGTAGAAATACTTAAATTTAAATACTTAAATTACATCTACATACATAATTTTATATGTTTTATTATTAGTGCATTGATATTTTATAATCTGGGTCACTAAATGGGATTAATAGAGAAAAGATCTAATTCAATACTTCTACAATGTGAGTCATGAAAATAGGTTTTTAGTTATGTAAACAGAAGCTAGCAATTTTTCTCACAGATATATGCTTGTATAGACAGTCATGTAGTGCAGAAAAACTATTTTTCTTTTCATTAAATGTTGCTGGCAAAAGTAATATTTTAATTGTGTGAGAACTTTAGAAATACAAATACATTAATTTTTCCTAAACCTGTCATATGCATAAATTGAAATCTTTTAGCAATTAAGGTATTGAAGTGTAGCTTATGTTTTGGTGGAAATAACTACATGAGGTAGCAGATTTAAGGGGCAATTAAACAGGTGTGCATGAACCATCAGCTAAAAAAAAAAAAGGTAATAAAATAAAAATAGAAGTTTTTGTGACACTTTAAGAAAGGATGTCATTGCAAAATTATTTAGGAAAAAATAATCCCAGGAAACTGGGTTCTAGGAGCCCAGTGAGGTTCTTCTCCAGGTATGTTGGTGGGAATTCCCCCACCTAAATTTGGATGATTTTTGTCATAAAGCCCCACATTAGTATTTATTCTTCCTAATTGCTTCTGTCTCATTTCCTGTGCTGTACAACTGTTGATCATGGTTTTATCCTTCTTTAATAATGTCTACCAAGTTATGGGGAAGGCTCCTCACTGGTATCCCTAAGGAAAATAATATGGATGGCCTATGAGGTCAATAGCAAGAATAATAGGAAACACAGCAGTTATCAGATATTTCTGAAAACAGCTTAAAACAGTGTTCTGCACTTTGGGAAAATGAGTCAGTGAGTGATAGTGATGATGAGGTGATGGAACTCAGCTTTCTCCCTCATCGTTTTCATGCTAATGTTGCTCTGGAACCAGGCAGAACTGGATTGCTCTTACCTCAAGTTGCTTGTGCAGTATCAGTTTCCGTTCATTCAGCTGAAATACCTTCTTCCCTTGAGAAGAGCCATTGCTATTCTTTTTTAGCTCAGACTCACAACTGTTATGAGGAATTGTTTAGAGTTTTAACAGTTAGAGTCCACATGTGAAGAAAAAACAGTCCCCTCCAAACAAACTCATAGTTCCCTGGAGATTGTTCCATGGATCCAGATTACTAACAGTGGGAGGAAGGCCAAGACAAAGGCAAAAAATATAATGGAATGACTAAAACAATGTGGCATGGTTCTTAGGATGAATTTCCATAACCCAGTATTCATGGATGTTGATTGTTTGTTGCACAAGATGTGGTATAAGATGTTAATTATTTTATTTATAATTGTTGAAAATATTCATTTAAGTTTCAAAATAAATGTGCTTATGCCTTCTTGGTTTGTTTCTGACTTCCATTGTCAGAATTAATTTTTTCATGTATCTGTTCTCTCACACTTGTTCCAGTGCAGATTTTCAAATTTCTGTACCATGAACAGGACCTTCTACTACATACACCAGCATAGTGCTGCAGCTGGTTGAACTGCAACTATGAGTAGATCTGTTATAGAAAATAAAATTTGAAACCAGAATGAAATATGCATGTAAATAATATATATAGTGGAATACTTTATTTATAAGTTTCAGCAGATAGGAATCTGAACAGATCAGTTTTCTAATTAAGTTAATTAATTTAGTTTAATTCTGGATAACCTGAAATGTTTCTATAGAACATTTTTATATCAACCCGAAATTGCTTGTTCAGATTGTTTCCGTATACTCTGAGCTATTATTTGTGCACATACAGTATGGGAATAAGGCCTTTAAAATGTGAGTTATACTGTGACAGAGAATTATTCATCTGCAGTCCCTGGAGTTTAAAGATGGCAGAAATGTGGCTTTAAAATTCAGTATGTGGAGGAATCCAGATCTTATGTAAATACTTCAGAAGAAAATAATAAAACTATTTGTCACAAAGTACAGATTCATCTGCATCATTAACTTATTATCAATGTTTATTGCAGTCCAGTTAAAGACAGAAGTATTATATGATTGTAACTGACTGGAGAAACAAGTCTGAACTTTTTTTTTTTTAATATAATAAGGTTCCTTTTAAATTGTAAGACTATATAACGGATCCTCCTCTTATAACATAAAAGAACAAGAGCAGGAACAGGAGAGATGGATTTAGTTGGAAATAGATTCCTTCATCCTGAGCACCCTCATGGACCTGCAAGAACAAGCTCCGGGGATAACAATGGGCAAATACAGAGGAACGATCTTTGCACTTCCTCTGTCTGGGTGTTGTGGTTTAACCCCAGCCAGCAAGGAAGCCCCACACAGCCACTCGCTCTCTCCTCCCCGGTGTGATGGGAAAGAGAATCGGAAGGGTAAAAGTGAGAAAACTCGTGGGTTGAGATAAAAACAGTTTAATAGGTAAAGCAAAAGCCACCCACACAAACAAAGCAAAACAAGGAATTCATCCACCACTTCCCATGGGCAGGCAGGTGTTCAGCCATCCCCAGGAAAACAGGGCTCCATCACGCGTAACGGTGACTTGGGAAGACAAACACCATCACTCCAAACGTCCCCCACTTCCTTCTTCTTCCCCCAGCTTTATGAGTTGAGCATGACGTCATACGGTGTGGAATATCCCTTTGGTCAGTTGGGGTCAGCTGTCCCGGCTGTGTCCCCTCCCAACTTCTTGTGCACCTCCAGCCTGCTCGCTGGTGGGGTGAGGTGAGAAGCAGAAAAGGCCTTGACTCTGTGTAAGCACTGCTCAGCAATTACTAAAACATCCCTGTGTTATCAACACTGTTTCCAGCACAAATCCAAAACATAGCTCCATCCTAGTTACTATGAAGAAAATTAACTCTATTCCAGCCAAAACCAGCACACTGGATGAGGGTGTTTTTTCCTGGCTAATTTAAATACTCCAAACCAAATTATGGCCCAAAAATGGCAGTCTACTCTCTCCTGACTCCTGGCTTCACATCTCTGCCAGACCTCTTGTGAGAGCATGAGTGCTTTGGTGTTGCATCAGATCAGAGAACTCGTTAAGACAAAAGCCAGATGTTTTGTCGGCTCGTTAGTGGGGCTGCTGTTTAGCTGGATCAGCAACTTGGAGACAAGGAGGACTCCACATGTGGAGTCTTCCACCTCACTTTAGGAGCAGAAGGAGGGAACAAAGTCAAGAAAAGGCAAGAAGATTTTGGAATGCTCTTGACTAGCAGGAAGCAACTATGAAGGTATAACTCCACCCAAGGAGATTTTATTTCAAAATTCAATGCTTTTGATACAGCAAGGCCTGGGCTTCCAGAGCCTAAATACCAGTTCCTGGACCTTAGCTCTGAACAAAATCCCACTAGTGCTAGAAAACCTGACTTGAGTTTTACTGCTCAAGTTTGATCCCAAACAAGGGGAATTACTCATGTAGGTGCGTGGAAACATCTTGGTGATGCCACAGAGCAGGGACAGAGTGCTACATAATATGGCCTGGCCACAAGTCCATAAGAGCTTATATATAACCTCATTGTCCCACAAACAAGTCAGGGACTGAAGGGTCAGCAGAAACTTAGGAACCTGCATGCCCTTTGAGGCACTACTCTGCAAAAACTGAGCATTCAACAAGCATTTAAATTGCAGTTTATTTGTTGAATAGTGGTGGGAAGATGGGCACCTGTCCGTTGGGAACTGCACTGACACTGATGTCAGCAACTCTTTCCACATACACAACTGGAGAGATTTCAGACAGGAATAATCTGAGATAAGCCTCAACTTTCTTCCTAAATCCAAACCTCCCAGCATTTAGTGGGGGGCTCAGAATTCGGCCTGAGCCTTTGCTGCTTGGGCTGGTCTCCAGTAGGAACTTTCAGTGGCTGTGACCAAAGCTGGACAGGAATCAGAACAAAGTAGATTGGTAAAATCTAAGGATTTCATTACCAATTCCCTGAACCATCCAACCCCTTTTGAACGAGGCTTTCTGCCAATTTTCTCCCAGGTGATATTGTTCTGCCTCAATGTACAAGTTACTTAAAGAGCACCTCTTTAAATACAAACCTTTTAAGGTAAAGTTAAAGTTTTCTCCTAATTTTTTAAAGTTATAAGGAAAAAAAAAACTTAGAAAGACCCTTTCTATGCCAAGAGAAAGACAAGAATTTTCCACCTTGCTGCTTAATTGGCAATATAATAGTTTAGAATGTACTTTTAAGAGGTTAGGACACACTAGCCAGTATTATCCTGCCCAAATGGCATTAGTGCTTTGTTAACACTCACTTATACTGCACTTGATATGCAAGAAACCTTCTTGCTGTTATATCATGAGGCTAATTTCTAAAATGTCTCCAAAATGTCAAACTGGCACTTAGATGAAGACATAGATGAAGCATCTGAAGTAACTTAAAAATCTGAAATAAAATAAAAATTATCATCCTATAAAATATGACACCTTATTTTTTCTAGTAGAGATTGGCATTTTTTTTCTGGTCTGGCTTCATCAAGGTGTAGTTGAGCACATTCTGGACGAAAATGATGTTCCCAGGTTCTGCACATGATGAATTTGCAAGCTATAAGTACGCAGGTGTGAAATCTGGCACTTTCCAAGCTGCACATTTGTACTTACAAATTCACTCAAGATTTATAGCCATTACTAGCAGATGATGTCATCAGCTGTTGCACATATTCCCTACTTCATTTTCCCAAGGTAGGATTTAAATTTTTTTGAGGAATGTTGAACTGGCAATGAGTTCTGATAATGAGCAAGAAATAGCAAGGACATTGTCAAATTGTTTTTAATACCAGAACACTATTCTTTTGCGGTTAATACTCTGCAAAATGTTAATGCATCAGTAACTTTGTTACCAAGTAAATGCATTTCCCCCAATATTAGAAGGTTTTTCTCTTACCTATAATTTCAAAATTGCTAATGCAGCAAGAAGGTGACTGGCTCAGAGAAGCTACCCTCGAGGGAGCGGACATAAAATCAAATCCTGCCCTAATGGGACAAAATTCCTCCTAAGATTACTAGAAATGTTTATATGAGTTGGGCAAGTAGGTCTTGGCCCATTTTCATTCTAAATTCTGCTTGGTAGGATTTGGATATATCTGGAGTAACTGTATGGATATCAGTGGGCTTTTTTCTGGACAGCCACCAGTGCAAATAAGAGGAGAAGAATCTGGCTCTTTGCATAAGGTTGCTATTTATTCAAAATATGCTCCTACAGGCTATTCACATTCTTTCTGCAAATATTTTAGTTGTGACTCAGGGCTATGGATTCAATGTGAAATGAATCACAAAAATATCAGACTTCTAATGAATGATACATAAAGAAAAGATAAAGTCTGTATTGAACAGTGATTTAAAAAAAAAAGGCAGAGACATTTCTTGCTGCCTATAAGAGGCAGTCATGAATCATGACTTACATTATACCTTGTCCATGACTTATGGGAATTTTATTTCTTATAGGGAACTGGAGAAACACTTCATGGAAGAATTATTGACATACGCCAACATCTTTTATGGCAAGATGTTGTTCCCCAGCAGCAGATGAACAGCAGTGGTTGCCCAGTAGTAGGTGTGCCAAGTACTGTATAAAGCATGTCCACCATGAAACACTGCTTCTTCCATCAGATAATACCAAGAAATGGCTAGTGGTAAAGAGGATGTGCTACTTCACGCAATTGAAACGAACTACATTCCAGTTGAGATCACTTTTCTTCTTTTCTTCCTGGAAATCATGAAGTCATCTCAATTTTTATTTGCTCCTGCAAGTTAATTTGCTTATAAAACTTAATGTAGGCAAGGAAAGTGAGAGTTTGTCACAGTAAAACCCCAGTATATTTTGTCATAGGAGCCTGTTCTTCCCAGAACCTCTATTTTGAATACACAGCATTTGTCTGTAGTTCCTACATTGACCCTGAACTGGATTAGATCCTCGTTCTGAGCTAGCAGTTATGTTGAAGTAGTTCTTGGTAAATTCTTTGTGGTAAATAATATATTTAATATATTTATCTTTTATTCTGATTATAGATGGTCCAATGACGAGCTTTTAAAAAATATGTGTATTTTTAATCTGTAAAATAACTGTCAGTGTCTGGCTTTAAAGTTTTTAGTACTGAAAACTTAAATATTGAGTTAGCGGGGGAAAGCTTCTATAGAGCTATTTTGATTTTGCAACCATACTGAAAGATCATGACTTACTGATTTACCTCATCTATTGTTATGCCTCAGTGGCAGCAGAAAAGCACTTTCAAAGTCAATATATTCCTGGGACTGACCTCTGGAGATGTCCAATCTCTCCACTGACTATAGAAGGGGATTAGGATGATTCCATTTGTACCATAGTAAGTACTTTGCTGGAGTGAACTGGGACCAAAGCATCTGAAACAAAATTCTATTTATACTGGAAATGCTTATGCTTACAGATATTGATATTTATAGACATACAAAACTACCACTTCAGAGAAGTGTCATCATCTTTTTAAATCATACATAGATGTTTCCATAATTTACCACATCAGCTCATCAAAATAAAGCATTATGGTATATCACGAGATATTGCCTGATTAGGAAACTCAGAGTAATGCAAATACTATGGTTTAGGTCTGCAAAGCATGTAGGAGTTTCTGGATGGATATGCTCATTGTTCACCCAAAGGTTTTTTTATTTCATTTTGGTTTGTTTTTGTGAGGGGTTTTTTTTGGTTTTCTATTTGCAGTGAAAATGCAAAAGACATTAATCAAAACTTTCTTCTGGGAATATGTTTTCCAACCATCCCTCTAAATAAATAAATAGGAGATTTGGCATTTTCCCATATTACACATTAAAACCTATCAAACGTAATAAGCATGACATACCAACACTAAATATGAACTGTAAGGTCTGTGAAGTATGAAGCCTCTTCTTACTGTGTCTGAATCACCAGTTCTCTTCGGGTAAACCTGGTTGCAACACAAAATACTATTAATTAAAATATTAAAGTCATGGCTCAGATAGCCAGCTGCTGTGAGCCATTCAAGACTCAGCCATTTAAACACTGTCAGGAAAGAGACCTCGTTTTATAACTGTTTCCACTGTGACTGCTCATGACTCTGGTTGTTAAAATTCTGCAAAAATAATTACTCAGATCTTCACATTGTTCTCTCTCTTTCTTCATTTCTTCCTTTCTTTTCTTTCTTCCTTTCTTTTCTTTCTTCCTTTCTTTTCTTTCCTCCTCCTTCCTTCCCTCCCTTCCTTCCTTCCTTCCTTGTTCCTTCCTCTTCTTTCTTTCTCTTCTTTCTTTTCTTTCTCTTCTTTCTCTTCTTTCTCTTCTTTCTTTCATTTCTTTTATTTGAAGCTAGACCTCCTTACCATAGAAACCATCCATTATATTCTGACAATGTTCAGCTTGGACACAGACTTGTGCAGCTCTGTTTCAGTTCAGAAAAGCAGAAATGCACAGCAGTCAGCTCGGTGTCCAGGCTTTCTATCTGGTCCTCATATTACATCCTTTTTTTCTGCATACATCTGGTAAGGTAGTTTTCTAAATTTGTCACTATTAGAGCAATGCAAACTATTTGTGAGAAAATCTCCAAACCACATGGAACTCACCTGCTTCCATGTTTCATTACGGATCTGAAATTCAGCCCAGCTTCATCAAACATTTTACAAAGTTCACAAATCTTTCAAATACACCTGGCTGAGGTATAGTTCTGCATTTAAGTTATCCAAAGCCCAGAGTGCATGTGAAATCAAAGGAACCTCTTTAGTTTTTAGGTTTTGTTTTTTAATTCAGTTCTGCTCTGTGCTGGCTCAGTTTATTCGGGCTCCAAATTCTAAATACAACTTTTCTTTCTCCCTGAACTTTCACCCAGCTTTTCTCTGTCTGCCAAAATGTGATCAACAGGAATAGCTCTGAAGACCTCACCTCAGGCAAAGCTCCTATTTCCATTTTCCTCAAGGGAAGCTTGACCTGGTTAAGAGGACTGATAATGAGCAAGCAATAGTAGGGGCAGCCTCAAGTATTTTTAACACCAGAATGCTACTCCTTGGTAGTCAGCAGCCTGCTGTGAAATGCATCAGCAACTCTGAAACTGTGAAAAAGATGCTTCCCAACAGAAAGTCAGTATTTGCCTGCAGTTATTATTTACTGTTTGTTTAGCATGATGTGCTCAGCACAATATAAGGCACAAGTAAATGTAATCTCTAACCAATAACACAGAATGTGGATTAATATAACAATATTTTTATCTGAAAGTTTAGCATGTTCAGGGAACAGGCTTAGCAAATTCAATTTTTGTGTGTCCTAAAGTACCACACTAAAAATATAGACACTTTCTATTCTGTTCAGTTCTAGGGAGAATCTTATACGTCTTCATATCCCAATGCCCTTCTAAAGAGCATGATGTCATGTAATTAATCTCTGTTATATGCAGTTTATCTTTCTGCAGTTCAAGGAGATACTCTATGCATATCATTGCATTTGGATAACAGTTTTGGGGTGGGAGAGTGGGAGAGCTGAGTGATAAATGTGCTGCATGTATCTAGCAGAAAAGTGGGTTGGATGAACGGCATGTGATAGACAGGACAACACGGGTTGTTGGGTTTTTTTTTTGATGTTTCTTTTCCTGTGAGAATTAATTCCAGAAACTTGGACCAACCCCTTGAAAGGAATGTTTTCTCTGCACAGACAAGTGTTACCTTCTGGGTAGAAAGCCTTGTTGTGCCTGGGGAGGGGATTTTGCATCCCAGGTTCCCACCCTGGTGCCAGAGAGATTCTTTGAAAGCCTGTCCACACTGCCAGCTGCAGACAGATTCGCTCCTCCTGCATTAACCCCAGAACCAGAAGGGCGGTTCTGGATAAACTGCCAAATCAGGCCTGGAAGCAGAATAGTCACGTTCACACACAAAGGGCAGGGTATATTAGCTTGGGCATGGCTCCAAGTACATGCAGCTATACTGCTTCCAGATGCAAACTGGTGAGTCCACAAAGTCCTACTCTGCACTTGCATGGACTTACTAATTTGGATCCCTGGACCATACTCTATTTTGCCCCTAGCTATCCTGAGTCCAGGCCATCAATCATCTTGCAGGCAAGGGGAAAGACTTTCAACTCTTTTTTTTTTTCTTTCTTCTTAGAGGAAGCCAATGGAGAAAGAGGATGTTCTGGGATAGTTATATAGCTTGTGTTGTTGGGTTAAGCTACTGCATTTAACTGCAGATTCCTAGGACAGATGGCTTAGGGCCTAGGTGTATCGCATTACTGAATTCCAGATGGAAGGTGAGAAAAGCTTGTATAAACTCAGACCAAGGTCATCATCTACTAGGAGAGGTGGAATCTCCTTGTCAGAAACCAGGAGCAGAGGAAAAGGGAAACCAGTTGTACTCTCATCATTGCTGCACTGAACATCGGAAGTTTAGAGGACATTGGCTTAGAATTGAATCGAATCCAATAGAATAGAATAAATAGAATAGAATAATTTCAGTTGGAAGGGACCTACAATGATCATCTAGTCCAACTGCCTGACCACTTACAATCATAGCATCATTTAGGTTGGAAAAGACCTTTGAGATCACCAAGTCCAACCCTTAACCTAGCACTGCCAAGTCCACCACTAAACCATGTCCCTAAGTGCCACATCTACACGTCTTTTAAATACCTCCAGGGACGGTGACTCAACCACTTCCCTGGGCAGCCTGTTTCAATGTTTGATAACCCTTTCAGTGAAGAAATTTTTCCTAATATCCAATCTAAACCTCCCCTGGTGCAACTTGAGGCTATTTCCTCTCATTCATTCCTTCTGTTATGAAGTTGCTCAGGCCAGAGCAGTTGGGGTGCACACCTCTGAGAGCACTGTATGCAGCAGTGCAGCTTGGTGAGAAAGGAAAGGTGGCATAACACAGACAAATATTAGCTACACTACCTGGAAGAATTAATTACAGAAAATCTACCAAATCTTTGCCTAAAATGAATTGCGGCCAGACACAAAATTTCCCCAGACACAGAAAAGGGGAAAATGTCTTACCCAAGAGCAAGGAGTGAACAACCAGTCCTGGGTCTCATATTGGGGAAGTCTTAGAGGCTTCAGAGCAAACCACTGTCTATCTGAGCAGAATGGTTTCTGCCCTCCATCCCTTCATCCTAACATTGGGCGTTCAAGTTAATGAAAGCCAGTGTCATTTAATTCAAAACCACAGCTGTGTTCTTAATATCCAGGAAGAATCCTAGATGTCAAGGAGTAACTAAGATATGGTTTTATAGAAACAATTAGCTTTTTGTCCAAGAATGGAGCTTTCATAAGAAACCCATGAAAGACAAAACAACAGGCAAGAATTGTTTTCTACTAGAAATCATCCAAGCTAAATAACCAAAACCAAATCTGAATCTTAAAATCTAACCACCTTTTAGAAACTAGTTTGAAAAGGGATACAACTAATCAGGAAACCACATCCCCATCCTTCAGGCAAAATGAGATATTGAAAAGCTTTCCTTTGGAGAATTAGGGTGAAAAAGCACAACTGAAAACAATATTCAGAATGTCCCACCCCATCTGTAGAAAGATTTTATTGTTTCAATAATCTCTAAACAGTTCATTTTAATTATATCCTAATAGTAGCTGAACTTATGAAACAAAAGTTATGTGAAGCTGAGAAAGCTGATATTTTCCATTTTGAAATATTTAAATACAATAGTTTAAAAAGTATTTTTAAAAACCTGATTTTTGTCCAACTGTTAAAAAGTTATTGCAAGTGATCTTTCTCCATAGAAAGTTTCAAACTGAAAATGGTAACCACACCAGATTAAAATCTGTGTGAAATTCTGAATCAGCTGCAAAAGGTAGTGGGAGCTAGAGATGTGCAGATGAAGGTCATGATCATTGGCTTTCATCTGCAATAGGCTTCATTTTAGCTACCTCCCACTAATCTGGTCTTGACATAACAATCCCATCCATTTTCTCCTAAGGTCAATAAAATAGCAGCCATAAGCTTCAGTCCCCAATGACTGGCAACTCAGAAGCTGGAGCTAAGATTGCATGACACAAACATTTTCGGCTTTGTGTTGCAAATCCTCAGCTCCCCTTAAAGTAAATTAGAGATTAGAGGAAGGGGAAGCAGATGTGTAACTAAGGGCTCACTCAGGAGAGGAAGGGGAAATCTCTTCTGCCCACAAGATCCACCTGCTTATTATCCATTAAGGTAAAAACTCCTCCTGCTTTAATCTGCCGTAACTATTAAACTAAATAGGAGTGGAGGGCAT
This sequence comes from Pygoscelis adeliae, assembly GCF_000699105.1. Taxonomy (NCBI): domain Eukaryota; kingdom Metazoa; phylum Chordata; class Aves; order Sphenisciformes; family Spheniscidae; genus Pygoscelis; species Pygoscelis adeliae. The sequence goes on from NW_008824618.1 coordinate 393,622, forward strand.
TTAGCTCCACAGAGGACTGAGATGTTAAGAAGGAACATTCATTCCATTCATTTTATCAGCACTAAAGGTTACAACGATCTTCCACTACATGTGTTTTGTTCTTTACACTTTTAGAGATATGATACCTGTATCCAAATTATTGGGATTAGAAGGAAGAAGTTGGAAATGAATTCATTCCAGATCAAGGTGATTGAAAGGAAATACCACAAAATTGGTTTAAAAGGTAGTTTGTGTAAGTGACCAACAGACAGTAACTAGGAGTTATAACAAACACAACAATTTAAAACTGACAGAAACTTGTACGTAATATTCTATTCCTTTTGAAAGGCACTGTTACTGAAAGTTATTGATATTAAGAGCAAAATATGGTTCAGAAAAGCGTATAGTCTATATAGAAATTAATCATAAATATTGTCAAAAGAACTTTATTGTGTCCGGAGAAAGCAAACGTACTTTTACTTGAGCTTCATGAATTTTGTGAACTCAAAATAGGGGATAATTCTTGTGCAAAATATGGTCTCTTGTCCTTCTGTAATGGTCACACATCCACTTTTCAGGTTCCATTTACTTAGGTTTTGTTTTGTTTTGTTTTGTTTTTAAATATAACAGACCTCAAAAGACACAGCAGTGTTTATGAGACTTTACAGGAAATGTGTCATGTAAGTTGATTTATAAACAGTATAGGATATTGGTTTTTCAGAAGAAAGTTTTGTCATACAATTCAAGTAAGATTCATCATAACACCACAAAATTTCTGTGGCATCCTCAGGATAACTAGGACCAAGTGGAATTTGAAGTGAATCATGATTATTACATAAAAAAATCTGGTCCTACCCAAGGACTTTCAGCAAAAAGAGTATTTGTAGTGCTAGGCAAAGCAGTTCTGTGTTCAGTTAATATAGCATACAGTCAGGTTTTTACAGGAGAATGGATTTCTTCACTGAAAAACTGAAGGGTAAAATTCTTATGTATGTTTGTAGGTACATGGTAATTGGCATGGCTTTTGGAAACAATTTTTCTGGTAAGAATTTATCTCTACTTGGGATTGAATAGCTGATTGACAGTGAAAAACAAACAACCAAAAAGCCCCCAAAAGCCCTGAAGTTTTTCTTTTTATGGAAAAAAGTTAACCTTTCTAGGATTTTAAATAATAATGAAGCCTAGTGTAATAACTTCAGTATAAACTACTGATTTTTTTTCATATTTTCCCCAGAGAAAGAAAAAAATTGAAGGTAGGGGATTTTTTTTTGTTTCCTCTCTGTCCCCCAGGAAAAAGAGGATGGGAGGTGTTTTTATGTTTTTGGGAAAAAAAACAACAACTTGATAGAAATTTCCAAAACACTGTCCAGGAGAAACTCTGCTAATTACTTTGATTTGCTGAAGTATACTGCACAGTGTTATATCTCTAATTTGGATCTTTAATGTAGACTGACAACAAGAGTAAACCAGCAAATCCTTAGAAATTGTTGTGAGCACTAAGTTTGTCAATGGAAGAGATTATTGCAGTGAGGTGTCAGCTGAGGCTCGCTGTGTAGCCTGCATCCGCAGCCAATGGAGAGAGGTGTCTTTGAGGGACCGATTCATCCCATCCTAAGAGAAGTGCTTAAGATAGATGTGTTGAATCAGCTGGGGAGATGTCATCCCTCTCCACTCCCTGAAGAGAGGTCTAGGTGTCAAACTGATAGATGTCAAGTTTCTTAATGACTAATGTTAGAGTTGGATATACGCCTTCCACTATAATTATGTTCCAAACTGTGTTTTAAATTACAGAGATGACAAAGCTTGCAGAGATCAGAGCTGTTTCTCAAGAAAACCAAACCAAAAACCTCAATTTAATTCAAAATTGTTCACATTTTAATCATTGCTACAAAACTGTTATTTTCCACACTTCTACTGCACACTGTATAAATACATCACAAAAATATGTTTCCCATTAAAAGCTTCCATTGTAAGTAAACTATGCAAACACAGTTTAATACCTGGGACTTTTCATATTTCTGGGTGACACAGAGATTGCCTGAGTTGAAATTGTGAGAACGTTTGTAGCCTGAATCCGAGCTTCTTCTGAAGAGGCAAAACTGGCACAGTTTTCCAAGATTTGGTATTTAAATGGATTTTTCTTTACATACATTTCCAGCTGAAACACTGTGGACAAATCCATTGGCTGGGCCACACTGGTAACTTTTGTTAGTAGATGGCATCCCCTGCACATATTTTCCTGATTCATCTCTAATTGACACATTTCCCTCCAGAGCACTCCTTGGGCTCTGCAAGAGACAGAAATGAAGCTCATCCTCATGACTTCTGCCATTACTTGTAGAGGAAGAGCAATGACAACAGCTCTGGTGCTTCTTATTTGGCATGGCCCTGCTGGCTGTGGACTTAGCAAGAAAACTCCACAATGTTCATGGGTGAATGCTTCTCAAAATGCCATCCTGGGACCCAGGAACAGGAGCACCCAAGAGTTTAGCCGTGCCTCTTGATACACAAGCACAGAAGGAAAGCTGTGCTCCTCCATCTCCCATGTGTCAGGTCCCAGGGCTGCTTTAAAGATCTCTGCCCTCAGTAGTCAGCAATGTTTCCAGGAGTTACACCCCCTTTCTGGTACCTTCATTATGGCAGAGCTATGATCTCTTCTGTCCCTGACTTCTGCTTTTATTCTAACTCTCAGATTATACTGTTTATTATTCATAAAGGGAACATCACTATTTTCCTCTGTAATTTTGTAATATGGGCTGAATAGTCTGGAAAAGGGTGGCAGGGAAGAAGGTGGATCTTGCTAATGGATCTTGCTGAGAAGCAAGGAAAGGCAGGCAAGGATGAGCAGAACCTGGGTCACTTATAGCATCTAAGCAAAGAGGAGGAATGATGCAGGAGGAAATTATGAGGATTACCAGTCTTCCATCATGGAAAATTTATCCAATTGCCATCTCATCACCCCCATTTCACCATATTACTGAGAAAAGTTATTTTTCTTATGTCAATTCCCTAAATAAAAACCAGAAGAAGTCGAAAGAGACAAAAAAGAGAGCACATCCCAAGCAGATCTAGTTAAATAACCAAAAAAAAGAATGTACTAAAAATTAGAGCTGTATTCAAGTTTTGAAAAGTTGCAGTTTCAAGTTTTTTGCCAAAATTTCAGAGAGGAACTTGGCTGATTTTCTTTAATGAAAATGATTGTGACAAATATTGTCTAATAATTTGAACCTCAGAGTGTTGTTTCAAATAAGTTATCTCAGTAAATGTTCCATTGCAGCTTCTAACATCACACAGAAAGGTAACATTTAATGAAAACTGCATATTTTTAACTATTTGTAGCTAACACATGGCACTTTAATGTTATTCTTTGCACATAATATGTACTGCACAGTCTGACATCAGCTTTAATTAGTACTCAGCACTATGTAACACTGGTAACATTAACAACCAGAATATTTTGGTATTTTGTTCATAATTTGACGATCTGATCATCTAATGCAGAGAAGCTAGGACTGTTGAATTTTTTCATATGGTCCACTGAGAGCTAGCACAAAGATAAAAGAAAGAGATTTTCAAATACCAGACCAAATTTCAAATGGTGCACAGAAGTGTGAGACATTACTCTGATTCACGCGGTTAGAGCTTTTGTCAGATATTAATATGGAATATAAGCATAAGACACTGAAAAATAATATAATAATTAATCAAAATGACATTGGATTTCCATAATTATAGGTCCTATACTTCACAACAATTTTTCTGACAATTATCAAACACCAAGGCAAAGACAAAGAAGTAATAAAAACATCATTGCTTGAATATATTGGCCATATAATTCATTATTTACCAGCTTTGGCAAAACACTGTTAATAATGAGAATTACAGAAAGGTCAAATTCCCATTGCTGCTAAAGAAATGCTAGGAACACCATGCAATATGAAGTAGCTGGTTATGAGGAATGGAGTGGGCATTGGGTTCAAATATAGGGTCAAAACTGAAAAATAAGGAAAGAGGGAGGAGTATAGACCAAAAAAGTACACCAGGCATGGTATGTTCCAAAAGTTAGCTAATGATGTAATTTTCCATGTGCTCTTTTTTCCACAAGATTCTAGTTGCAAGGACACTGCATCACATAAATGTCTGCTAAAGCATACTACAAAGAAGCCTATGTATCTTGCACAAAGAGCTCAAGTTATAGATGCCAACAGCTGTTTATTTCTCAAATACCCACCTTATAATAAACCTGGACTGTCTTCCAGCCCTGAAGATTAAAGTGTCTTGAACAAGGCAGTGTTTGGCAGCTCATAAAAGACGGAGGAAACCTTTCGTCCACTTGATCCATCCTGTGGACTCTTGGCAGCCAAGCCTTGCCGTGCAGCAGGCCAGCTCCCTTCCTTGAGCACAGTGTACCTGGATGCAGCTACACAGTGGTGCGGGGCTTATGTAAACCAGATTGCAAAAAGTGGGGCAGCACAGAGTGCATGGGAGAAGAGTTACAAGGGCTTTAGCAAAATTGTTTGGTGCAACCATCCCTTCCATTTCTTACAACCATATAATGCAAGAACAAGACACTCGATGAAAGGGCAGTAAATTCAGAACTTTTTTTTTTTGGGGGGGGGGTGTAAAATATAATAATTTCAAATGACTGCTGGAATTTACTGACGGGGAAGGCAGGGAGACAAGTGCCATGTTTAGACATAAGAATCAGGATAAGTTGTTGACAGGTAATATTTGTAGATGTGCAGTATGTTTAATCTTACCCTGAAATTTGTTCTTTAGGGCTTAACTGTATGCAGATGTTTGAATACACTTTTTCAAGTAATATCGTGTATGTGAGGGTCCTAAACGTGTGAAAACCCATATTGTTCCAGAAATTCAGAGGTAGTCATGGTAGTTTACTACCTTTATAGATCTGGACAAAGATAGTTATACTTACTTGCTCCTTTAATATCTTTTCAAGAACAGGTTATGCAGTTACTCTATAGCAAACAAGAAATAAAGATTGGATCCAGTTTTCAGCTTATGTAAATTTTTATAGCTCCATGATTTCTGTATACCTTAGCCAACTTGGCCAGCAAAGGACAGACACTAATGTGCGCCGAAACTCTGAAAGGAAAAGAAATTTTTACCAGTACCTGAAGGATGCTGCTGCTTGCTCTAGTTGTTCTTCCAGAGCACCAGTGATAACCAGTTCCTCAAAATACTGCTGGTCTTGAGTAGAGGTATGACACACGACTGAAAAACCAAACACCATGGCAGAAGGCAGACGACTCAGCTTAGTTCCAGTCCCCTTGTATTTTTCTAGTGATTCTAAAGGCCAGCTGAGGATACGCCTGGGGGGATCTTCAGCTGGTATAAAGCCAGCAAAGATGACTAAATGGCCAGGGAATGGGTGTGGGTAACTACTACTGCGTTTCAGTGATTTCCAGCTGCCAGTGTTGCTCTTGAAGACTGATTATTGCTGCTTATAATTTTTAGATTTTAGCACCTTAGGATGTTTTAAATTGTGCCAGGGGCCAAGTTAGGAAGACAAAAGCATCAGTCTGGTAAGAACCCATCCTTTGTTGCACTCCTCCCACTGCACAGCTCAGCCAAACCTGAAATTTGAAAGCAGCAGTGAGTCCAAACCACAGCACATAGTGAGTTAGGATCTGGGGGTGATTTGGCCCACTCTGCAGAATGGAGGGACCACCCACTCCAGTAGTGTGATTTATTCCCATAGAAGTCAGTGGGAAAACTTTAAAGTCAGTGGAGTTGGATCAAGGCTCTGTATCTGTTTCCAACCTAACTTTTTCCTAATATTTTGAGGGGATTGTCAGAAACTTGATTTGACCCCTCTAGAGCAAACCAAAATTATTCCAGAGCTCTGGAAATCTCCCACCATATATGTGTGTATACACATAGCAGTATTTATATTTCTCTATCAGGCTTATGAGAGCAGACTCCCTGTTAAACAAGGATATGCCAAAGAAACATTTTGCTGAGGGTTTTTAATTTACTCATGTCTTCAACAACCAGAAGGTAAGACCAGCTGTCCATTCCAACATTCACAGTGTCATGGTTTTTAACCAAAATGTACTGGCAGTAGTAAACTTATAAGAAGTTCAGTGACATGTGTTAATCCACTGATCACTGCCTGGAGTGGATTTGACTGACCTTGCTGGGTAGGAGAATGTCCTTTTGCCTTATAGAATTAGCAAACTATAAATCTTTCAAGATTGGATAAGGCTGAAGATTAGGGGACAAAAGGCTACATGGTGTAACATGAATACCAAGTCTTTTTCCTCCCTTAATAATCATTTTTGAGTACTTATTACAATGTTTTATTCAGGATGTTGCCATCTATAGTTGTGTCATCACTTCCATTGAAAAAAAAAAAGTTTCCAGCAATATAATGTGGTTTGAAGTTTGTGTCTGCAAAGTCTATCTTTGAAAATAGTATTTTTTTTTAATTGGCACAGACACTTTTGCATTCTAAATTTAATTTACAATGAGCAATGTCTTCATTATTTTGGCTTGGCTATATTAGTACATTTTCATAAAAATAAAAAACTGACAGTCAAACTTATATGAAAATGAGAAATGAGCCTGAACCAAATCCCAAGAGAAAAGTCTAAGTAGGAAGTTTACAATCAGGCCATCCATCTGCCTCTGAATCATGTAATAAGATATAATCTTTAGAATGGGGTAAATCTAAACTTCAGATCCAAATCCCTTAAACAAAGTTACTTTAGATTAAAACAATTTTGAATGCCTGAGATGAAGTTGGGATGAATATGTTACATCCAAATTGTCATCACTTTTTTACTGTGTGGGCTGGAACTCCATGGTTACCAATGGAACATAACCTGCATAACACTCGATGAGCAGTCATGCAGCAAATAGGGAGCAGCTCAGATGGGGTGGTTCATGGTGGGAGCAAAAGTCAAGAGCATTGAACTCAACTTCTGCAGGTTGAGTTCAACCAAGAAAGCCTGCTTTGTGATATCTCAGTTAGTGATAGCCTTGGCTGCAGTGATCACAATATTGTGGAGTTTGGGATCCTGATGAGCATGCTGAAGGTTAGTACTAAGACAAAGGTTTTAGATTTTAGAAGAGCAAACTTCAGCTTGCTCAGAGCTCAATTGGGAGGGATTCCGTGGGAAGCTTCCATGGAGAATAAAGGAGCTAGCAAGTGCTGGGAGTTTTTCAAGAACACTCTCCGGGAAGCACAAAAACAGTTCATCCCCTTTAAAGGTAAGGGAAGTAGGCGGAGAAAGAGACCCCCTTGGCTTAACTGCGAGCTTCTGAGTCTGCTCAAAACCAAAAGAGAAGCGTACCAGGATGGAAAAGTGGATGAATACCCATTGAGAACTACAAGGGCATTGTCAGGGTGTGCAGAGATGCAATTAGAAAAGCAAAAGTTCAGCTCGCATTGAAATTGGCCAGACATGACAAAAACTACAAGGAAGGGTTCTTCAGGTACATAAACAACAAGCAGAAACAGGAGGAAAATATTGGCCCACTGTTAAACACGAGAGGTGAATTAGTCACCAACAATGCTGAAAAGGCAGAGGTTCTCAACATTTTCTTCACCTTTGTCTTTACTGTTGGGCTCCAGGTCTTGGGAACAAAAGTCCAGGTTGATGCAAACACAGACCCACTGTCAGTGAAGGAGGAGTTGGTATGTGAACAATTACAGGAGCTTGACTCCTACAAATCAATGGGCCCTGACAATATCCACCTGAGAGTATTAAGAGAGCTGGCTGATGTCATTACAAGGCCGCTCTCCATTATCTTTGAGAAGTTGTAGAGATTGGGGGATGTCCCAGAAGATTGGAAGAAAGCTAATGTCACACCCATCTACAAGGGCTTAAAGGAGGATGCAAGAAATTATAGGCCCATCAGTCTTACCTCAGGCCCTGGGAAAGTTATGGAACAAATTCTCCTGGGGACTATCACAAGTCAAATGAAGCACATGACTGGGAAAAGCCAGCATGGATTCACCAAGGGCAAATCGTGCTTGACAAACCTGATCGCCTTCTATGACAAAGTAACCTGCTTGGTTGATGTGAGGCAAGTGGTGGACATTGTCTACCTGGATTTCTCCAAGGCTTTTGATATGATTTCCCCACAGCCTCCTCCAAGAGAAACTGATGCATTATAGTCTAGACAAGTGGTCTGTGCGATGGGTGGGGAACTGGATGACAGGCTGAACCCAGAGGGTGGTGGTAAATATCTCCTTTTCAAACTGGCAACCTGTCACAAGTGGGGTTCCCCAGGGATCGATATTGGGCCCAACACTGTTTAATATCTTCATAAGTGATCTGGATGATGGGATCAAGTGTACCCTGATGAAGTTTGCTGATGATACCAAACTGAGTGGGGAAGTGGACACTTC
>NW_008824618.1:402184-457184 GCF_000699105.1 Pygoscelis adeliae
GGGAGCAGCTCTGTGGAAAGGGACCTGGGGGTCCTGGTGGACAACAAGCTCAATAGGAGCGAACAGTGTGCTGCTGCAGCAGAGAAAGCCAACAGCATGCTGGGTTGCATCAACAAGGGCATCAACAGCAGAGATAAAGTCATTATCCCAATCTACTCAGCACTGTCAGGCCACACCTGGAATACTGTGTTCAGTTTTAGTTCCCACTATACAAAAAAGATGTGAACAGGCTGGAGAGGGTCCAGAGAAGGGCCACAAAGATGATCAAAGGACTGGGAAGCCTGCCATATGAGGAAAGGCTGAGAGAACTGGGTTTGTTCAGCCTTGAGAAAAGAAAGCCTAGGGAAGACCTTATCACCATGTTCCAGTATTTAAAGGGTGGCTGCAAAGAAGATGGAGACTCCCTTTTTACAAGGAGCCACATGGAAAAGATGAGGGGTAATGGGTACAAGTTAATCCTGGGGAGATTCCAATTGGACACCAGATGAAAATTTTTCGCAATGAGAACGGTCAGCCATTGGAATAATCTCCCCAGGAAAGTGGTGGATTCCCCAACACTGGACACTTAAGATTCAGCTGGACAGGGTGCTGGGCTATCTTGTCTATACCGTGCTTTTGCCAAGAAAGATTGGACCAGATGATCCTTGAGGTCCCTTCCAACCTGGTATTCTATGACTCTATAATTCTATGAGGTTGCAGTGGGGGTAGGTGCTATGGTAATTTCTGGCTTCCAACTTCTAAAGAAATATTTCTCTATTGTTGTAAGCACAAGATGATCTCAACATGGCGTCTCATCCTATAGGATATGACTGTTGACTTAGACTACCTTTTTTCTTACCTTCAAAACAGGTATGGAAAGGGAATTGGAAGACTTCAACAAAGTATTCTTCAGTCCTTTTCTTAAATGATGTTTGAGTTTTTGCCTTTTATGTTCCATCTCCTTACACCATTTGGAAGTAAAAAATGCCAGCAGCTCATCTGGCCTGTTGTTCTGCTGCAAGAGTCTAGAACTACTTCACTGGAATGATACAAAGAATTAATTTCATCCTGTACATTTGTGGCATTATTTTCATCCCTCTCCCTGTTCTCTGTGCATTGCTGCTCTGGAACTGTGAGCTGTCAGGGGTCAAGATTGCTATTTATATTTATATTTTGATATTTGGGAGAGCTCTTTACACCCTCCCACATCTCCCAGCTTTTCTGGCCATCCAAAATAAAACATGATGAAATGCTTAAGAACTTTTATGAGGCAATTCTGGGCAGGTAATAGCTACAATGGTTTCCCATAAGATCACTCCCTTAGCAGTTTTGAATGTGCTATTGTGGAGATCCTCAAGTACAAAAAGAACTTCAGGGTGTCCTTTATTGTCACAGGGCCTTCCTTCTGTTGTGTGCTCTTCCAATAATGTTTCCAGACCCCTCTAACAAGACAGCTGTGGTCATCCTTTTTCTTTAAATCATTTGAAATCAATCTTTTGCTGAACAAAAGAATAACTTGGGAATAAAAACTCACTTTTTTTTTTTTAACAAGAAAAATACTATCAATTTGCTCTGTGACAAAACATAATTCAGTTGTATCTCTATTTTGCAGGAAATTTTGCTGCCCCTCCACCCATCTTATACCAACTCTGAGAGCTTTCCCTCAAGGAAACAATGTTCTGCAGAGGCTACAAGAGAGTCTGCTGGTCATTCCTCTAGCTAAAAAGTTACGTTATGTTCAGCATCTTACATGTTTTTCATGATATTCCCCCATCTCTGGAGTGTGGAGCTGGTCCTCCCAAGATGAACTCTGGTGCCACAATATCTTACAGCTTTGACAATTGAATGATCATCACACTGCTGAGTTGAACTCAGTCTTTGGATCCTATCTTCCTCAATGCCAACTTAATTTCAGGTTAGCCCTCTCATCTCTCTATCCAGCCTCAACAGTACCAACTCCCTGGCCTTTCCTTTCCCTTTTGGGAAGTATGGCTTCATGAGGAAAAAGTTGAGACTGATAGCAGAGAAATAATTAGGTGGACCACATCCAGGGTTTGTGGGCAAGAAAAAAGATTGCATCCAAAGCTATTACACAAACTGTGATGCTCTAATGCTAGCTTTTACTGCTACATCTCCTACTACTGTCTGAATATCTCAGCAACATATGCATAAGGTCTCCAGACTTCCATCATTAAGGTCACTTTACATATTAACTCTCTGGACAAACCATGACTGCTAAAGCAAGGAGATCATAGACTTTGCAAACAAACTTCTTAGACTCACCCATTATTGATAGGAAACACAAGAGAATTATAAATCTGCAGAAGAACACCACCATGTCAACTTTCTGCCACATCTAAAACTCTCTCACCTTCTGTCATTTTCATTGTCCTTTTTGTCTCTGTTCAACCTTCCCCTTTTTAGGATAGTATCTTTATTTGACTAAAGATCACGCCTATTTTTAAATATCAGTTTATAACTCTTTTTCTATTATTTTATCATTCTGCTAGAGTTGTTCTATTTCATTAGAGAGTGCCCTAACTGATGATCCATGAGGATCATCAGTTGTTGATGGCCTTTTCATTTCAGACCAGACATCAAGCTCAGTTTTCACAGAAGAGTCTATTTTATCTTAATACGGCCTTTGCAGTACACTAGGTGATAGTGCATTTTTCATTCATAAATTCAAGAATGAAGATGCAGAGCAAATAACACAGTGATTTTCCTTTTTCTGTGTGTACTGTGGGTCAGCATGTACTACAGACAAAAGATAAAGTAGCAAAGAATTCCTTCAGACTTCAGCTAGGCACGTTGCTACAGCTGAGTAAGGAGTGCATTGATATTGCAAAAGGTAAATAAGCATAACAAAAATGTCCTAATGGGCTAACTCTTCCAAATGCTTAGTGGAAGCCTGCATTGCTTTGGACTGTTACCATTTATTTGGCTAAGGCACCATCCCCTGAAAGTTGGACTAGGATGCTCTTGTCGAACCACTGGAATTACTCACTTCGGAGTTGAGTAATGTTACACAGTATTCTTTTGGGGCCATTTATTCCAAAAGGAAAGGACCAAAAATATCTCCCTATTTCCTGCTCCTCATTAAAATCATTGACGGAGAATTACTGGCCTTGGCCCACAACAATCTCTATGAGGCCAGTATTAAAACCTGGAGGAGGGAAGAACCACCAGTAATAACTCTGCTTTTCCCATACAAAGCACGCTACACCAATAATCATTAACAGAGAGAGTGGGAGGGGAAATATGCATTATAAAGCATATCCTTTACTATGACACTGTCAAGGCTACTTCTGTACTGATTTTTACTCCTTGTCACCCTTTGGAATATCAACAGGGTTGCATCAATAGCAATTCTATGCAAAAAGGTAGCTTCATGCTTGATTTTTGCTACCTGAGGGTATAATGGACTTTACTTAAATGTGTGAGCTTTCATACACTGCCAAAAGTAAACCAGTTAAGTGTATAAATATGTCCCACCTCTTTCCTTCTTCCTTTTGCATTTTTGAATGTAGTCTTTTTAAAGAGTTACAGACAGATCTCTGCTAAGACCATAGTAACTGCTTAAGGCATTACATTTTTTGTGATAAGAGGGGTAGGACTCACCTCCCTGAACTTTCTACTTCAATATCTACAGTGTGGATGTTTCCCTAAACTCCCTTTGAAATCTGTGGGGAGAAATAGGAGCTATGAGAATGGCTATTCAGCTGGTTAATTCTAGGTATCTAATTTAACCTGAGATAAATCAAAGCCTGAAAGTGTCCTTTTCTTGCCACTGACTACAGTGGGATTTTACAGGGACCAGTTTAGATGTAAACATCTATGTTTGGCCAGATGGAACCCATCTGGCTCTCTTTATTTATGTGTACTGTCCAGAAGGCATCTAATTTCAAATGTTAAGCAACTAACAATAGTAACAAATTCTTTACAGAGACTATAGCAGCAACAGGCTTTTGCTTGGACACAGTGATGTGTGCTGTCCTTGGTCACAAGTCTCTACACATACAAAAAAAAAAATCAAGCCTGTATGAGTTCCTGGAAAGTTAAACAAGGTTTTCCTCTTTGAATTTTCATTGATAAATGAGAACTTTGGAAGAAATCAAAATGCTTCTTTTTTTTTTTTTTCACCTACATACCACCGTTTAGCACATTTTTAATGGTTCAAAAAAAAAGTTACAACTGCTCTGGCAATGAACTCCATGTCATGTGCTATTCAGGAGAAAAGAGAGGATGATCACATTAGCACACAAGCTCCAAAAGCAGTCTGTGCAGGCTGAGCAGAGTTATCCCCATTTCTAGGACAGTATGATTTTGTTAGCAAGATCAGAGGTGCAATCACAGCCCCAGCTCCGTGCTTACACTGTGCAGCCAGCACTGCACCTGTCACTCTCAAATCACATAAACTGCCCATATCTATCTTGACTTACTTGCCTGATACATGAATTCTTTCGAAATCTTTCTGAGACAATTTAAATCTTTCAACATCAAGATAGCTACTCTTCATTGGACTGAGCCACAGTGCAACTTCTCTGGCAAAACTGCTCTAACAATGAGGTTTTGTGCTGAGTGTCTTTGAGAGGTATTTATTACTTGAGGCCATAGAGTCTTTTACAGGCCAGCATACGCTCTCATTGTTTTATGTGAAGAAAAAAGATTGCGCAATGCTGGGTTAGTGTAAGTCCCTGGAAGCAAATAGAGAACTATTGTGTAATAACAGATGTTATTGTATAGCATTTTTCAACATTTACTATAGACCAGCAAATAAGGGCACACTCTGAATGGAGACCATTGCATTAACATGCCTACAAGTCAAGGCTGTGCTTTCTTCAAGTGCTTCTTAATAAAAAGAAAAATTATACCAAATTTCTAACATGGACAGCTCTGATAAAGCCACTAAATGGTAATCTAAAATATTGGCAGCCACTGAGTGGCATAAATGGGGGTAATACATAGCTGCTAATAATTTCTGAAAGTTTTACATTAAATGAAAATAGTTTTCATTCCTTTGGCTGGCTGTGGCACTGGAATGCGGTAGAGTTGCCTCAGGGATAGCTGTGAAGGATAACATTCTCAGGACGAGGACACAGTGTCACTCATGAAGTGAAATGGCCCATACTCTGACAGCAGATGCAGGAGGATATTTGAAAGAAGGTAATAAGTTTTTTAAAAAAATAAACACCTGGATTTTTTCCCCCCATTTACTGAACACTGGATTCAGATGCCTACTCAGTTAAACTAGCTTTACAACAAGCTACAAAGAAAACCATGAGTGCTACCACTCAACTTGCATTGAAACACAGGATGAACCTGTCTTCTGAGAACCGTGCTGCGTCCTTGGAACACATAGCGATGAAGGGAGGGTTGTTTAAATAAACCAAGACACAGTCTCAACCCTCGTACTCTTATTAGTAACCCACACATCCTTTTCTTGTCCTGTTTCCACCTGCATGAACTCAAATCTTACGACATTTTTCAAAGCACTGAAAAAGAGCAGTGTGAGCTTAAATTTCATATGTCTAAAGCAGAAATCCTCACAAAACATGTCTAGTCCTGGCTTATTTTTACTTTCTACAGAAATCAGCTTGGCACTATCTACTTACTGTGAAACAGCAGTCATAGCTGAGCTGGATTTTTTTTCTGGACACAGCATTTGCCCATATTGAATATTTTTAAGCCTGTAGCTTCTGGTAGCACACCAATAACTCTAAATGTACTAATTTACCCTGTTTCTCAGCTTAAAATTAATCTGCTTCTGTCATGAATTTATTTACAGTTATATCAGATAACTCTAACTTGCATTTCATTCTGTTCTGTAATGTTTTTTCCCATAACCAATATACAACTGTCAATATAAATTAGGATCTTCTAGTTTCCACTCCCTCCTCCTCTGTAGTTTTGATATAAATCTATCCTGTTTCACTCAAAAAACGTTCAGAACAGTATTCCAAACGTCATCTTCTTGGTGGGTTATTTCAGACACATTATCTTCCTCTTTTAAACCTTCAAGTTATGGGCTTTCAGGTCCTGCTCCTGCTTTAGTTCTTTGTCTTTCCACACCAGCAAAATGTCACCTGCCACCTCCACCTCATGACAATCAATTGAGGGGGCTGAAAGCCTGTAACCAACGTGGTTACCCATCCACTGTGGCCCAAGCTCCAACTTGGGCTGATGCGAAAGCAAAGCTGACAGTAATGCTCTTTCCCCCAAACACTGCTCTTTCTGTCCCAAATGATCCCCACCAATACCATCTGTTAGTCCAATTTTACCAAAATCAGCTTGAGGCTTTATTCTTGCTATCCCCGTGTGGAAGGAGCATCCACAGAGCCATATCAGGATCTTCTCGAAACTTCTTCTCTACCATAACACCTTCAAACAACATGATAATGGTTGGCCTAACAACCAAAAATTATTATTTTCATTCTGTCAATAACAAACTCACTGCTTTCTGTGTTTGATATATTCCTCTACAACCTCTAATACTACACTCAAGTTTCAAACTCTTCAGGTATGGGACTATCTTTCATTACATGTTTGTACAGCACTTGACACTGTTACTGACTGCCAGCCATGGGTAGCAGTTCAAGCAGAGCTTGAACAAGATCATCCGAGGAAAAAGAATATCATGTTACTCCTACACTTACATATGCTCTGTGGGACAGTTTCTCATTTCAGCCACAACAGTGTAAATCTGGAATAATTCCACTGGAAAGCTGTTCTTCTGCACCAGAACATGGTGTATTGTATCTACTGTTTGCTGTTAAACATGGGGGATGACTTTTCCGTTTAAACATCATTTCTTTCAGCTTTAGCATTATTTCAGGCTTTGCCTGCTAGGCTAGCTATGATTCAAATGGCACTAAAATAAATCTCTTCCTCCTGCCTCTCTGCCTTTTTTTTCTTATTCAACAGAGGAGAAGATGTGCTAATTAAGTCCCTTCTTTATTAAAGACAGATGCACATTTTCAGCAGTTTACTAGAAGTGTCATTTCTAAAAAAAATATGGGAAACTGAAAAAAAATCATCACTTCAAATACGCCTGCAGGAAGCAGGGATACTTCTTATCTGCTATTCAGAAGTACTTCCATAATACTAGCAGGCAATTGCTATTGGGTTTAACCTACCCCCAGACATATCCTATCCCCATAGGGCCCCATCTCAGTTTTACTTACATTCATCCCATGTCTAGATGCATTCTTTCAAAACTGCCAGCAAATGTTGACAAGGGCTTGTGGCTGGCAGGAATAGACGCTGGTGGCCCATGGGAGCGTGAAGCACTCAGGAGGGTTGGCTTTCAGGGCGTGTGTAGCAGAAAGGAGAAGAGTGGATGTGGGTCACAATGATAAGTCTCACCTGGCAGGGACCCGGGCAGAAAGGGCAAGGGAGGGGGCTGGAAACAGTGCAGAGGCATCTGACGGGGAGCTGGGAGGATCTGCGGTAGATGTGTTGCTTTGGAGCAGGAAGGGTCACTGGGGGTTTGGGATGAGAAGGGGAAAGTGGTGGGAGCTCAGGGGTGGTAAGAGGCTTTGGTTTAGAGGCAGAGACACACAGAAACCTGCTCCCTTCTCTGTTATTCCACAAGTTTTGTCTTTGCTAGTAGGAAACTCCTACTGCTAACTAGCATTACTAGTCAAGTAATGTCATCAGGCGGTGATAGTACTCAGTCCTGACTGCAGCTTGAGCTGAGGGTTTTCAGAGCAGTATGTTGTGTTACAGAAAAATGCATGTGAAGTGTTGGGAGTCTTCAGGTTGTTCTGAGACTCTGAGAAGTCAGGTGCCAAAGGAGTTAATGTTGACTGAAAACCATAAAGTTCCCTATAGTGCGCTTTACTTAATAAACTCAATTTGTCAACCTTGATAAAAGTAAGAATAATAATCAGGAATAAGGGATAATGTCACTGATTTTTTGAAGTTAATTTACTTCCAGACAGACAAATGTCCCCTAAAATGTCACCAATTAACTTAGATAAAAAAACTAGTACCTTTTTTTCAGATTTCAAGGTATTCTGTCCAGTGGCCATGAGAGAGAGAGGAGTGTCATCCCACAAAGAAAGGCACTTTGGTAATCCTATTTGTTTATTTCTGGTAACATCCATTTGGCAAATCAGTAAAAAGAAAAAACAACCAACCACAGTAATTCCTCTAAAAAAGAAGAGTAAATGATGTTTCACGGAAAACAACAACATAATGACAGCAGTTTCAATGTCTAATTAGAAATCATAACTGTTTTGATGATATTCTAACTGAGAGACATTTTCAGAGGCAGAGAAAGCACCGAGGCTGCCAACAAAGCGCTAGAAAGTGACTTCTGAAACCTTTAGGGATGTATTGGCACATGAACACGTTTGTGAATGTGTCTTAAATTTCCTGGTGCCAGTTATCTTCTCTGATCTGTGCAACTTTCAGTGTACAAACCACACTATGAAAGCATTTTATACGTCCTATGTAACTATAAAAGTTAAAGTTTAAACTGTGTCCTCTCCAAAAAGCATGTGGAAACCTACAAAGTTGGACAAAGTATTGGCTATGGCCAAAAGTTAGAAAGAAGCTCCTAAGATCTATAAATAAGCAAAACCTGACAGATTAGCTGAGAGGAGTAAATGCAAGTCTTTGCTGACTCAAATATTCACTCCTGCTACTAAATAGTGCTTTTATAAAGAAGCAATAAACTATATCCACTAACTGTCAATGTCTCTATTCTTGACTCCATGTTATGAAGATCACTATCTAGGAATAAACTTCCTTTAAGATAAAACAACAAGACTGCGAGCTTTGGAGACAATAGCAAGATTGTCCCCCTAGCTGAAGACACTAATCCTTAAGCATTTTAAAGAATATAGTGTATTCTTCAGATTGTACCTAACACAATTACACTTTGTTAAAAATTGGCTCCAGGTAATATGGGGGATGGAGGGATAGGTACAGTTCTAGCTTTTTTTCTTTTCTTTCAATAGACCACGTGGCCACATTTTGCACTTGGATTATGTTTGATTGTCTTCCCCAAAGCTGCATGTATGTACATTAAGGGATATTTTTCCATATGGTTTTTAGGAAGCTTGGTACAGTTAAATATATTTTCATTAAATTAGTGACTCTGATGTAGTTAGCTGACATTAGATTATTCCAGTTTACGCAAATGAATTAAGACAATATAAATCTAAGCTATATATCAAGAATATAAAAAGAAAAAAAATCATGTTAGAATAACTACTTTTGCCAGTAATGCAGCTGGCAATACAGCTGTGACTTTGCAGAAAATAACTTTTATCTCCAGTCTTCTTATGTAGAGCAACAATTAAGTAAAATAGAACCATATGGTATTACTGATGGGAAGGGTTTCTTTGAAATATTTTTGCTTAAAAAAAAAGAAAGAATATGAAAGTGTGTCTTTATACGCACTGGTTCCACTAGATCAATGTCAAAAAGTGAAGGGGACAATACAGCAGTCTGAGACTGATAAAACATAATTGGCTCTGCTCTGCCTGTGGCACGTGCAGAACTTATGCTGTTGCGTAGTTTGAGCTACTTACATAATGCGACATGTCTAACTGCTTCCAGCTCCAGCTTTGTCACATACACTGGTGCTTCCTGCTTGCGAGCTACCCTCCGTACAGCACACTGGGCACATCTATCTACTCCACAGCCACGAAGCCAGGCTGGGCTGCAGCTCTGCTGATGCTAAACTGCTCATGGAAAGCAAGTGCGGATGCTCTGGAGAGAGCGGCCTGCAGCTTTTGGAGGGCAGGGTGCATTCAGCCTATCTGAGCCGCTCTGTGAAACCTGGAAGATGCATGTGCTCTAGGTCAGGTGCTGATGATCGCTGTCACGCAAAAACTTCCAGCTCTTCAGGTATCTGCACACCATGAGTGGCACCCCCTGTGTTGCCTAAACACAGTTCTTCAAATAAGTTGGACTCCACCTTCGCTGCATGACAGTCAAAACCTGCATGACATCCGTATGATGCATCTGTACCGTAGATGCATGGTACAGAACAGCAGGTGACATCTCACATCCACACAGCACGGACGTACCTGTCACATTAGAAAGATGGCATGGTGGAGTGTAATTTGTATGAGGCACATCTAATCCCATGGTGAAGTAAACATCTTCAGCATACCCAGTAACCAAATTCAGTGGTGAATATGAAGGGTGTTCTATATTGGTAAACTCTTACAAAAAGTGTTTTGCTCTAAGGGTAGCAGAAAGCAGAAGGCAGGTGTGACCGAAAACAGTGGCTGTCAGTATGAAGAAATTTTCTAAATTTTCTAATTTCTAAACTTTCTATTTTATAATTCCCATATTAGCAAAAATTTCAAAAAAGAACTCTCTCTTCTCCTTTTTTATCAAAGCAATGGTTACCTCTGCAATGGCAATTTGCAATGTAACATATATCAATTAATTCAGCATTAGAGGACACTGATATTAGCAAATTTTGAGGGCTTGTTCATATGCGCAAGTGAGTTTGATATAGGTCCTGTACAGATATTAGCTTTCCAGGAGCAAGAGGAGTTTGTGTCGCAGTGAGAGTGTTTTGGCACAAGGTGCGATTCATCCGTTTCTGCCCTCTGAAATGGTGTAACAAAAATCAGCATGAAGAACAAGTAAGTGAAATAACTCTCCTTGCAGCCATCCATGTTGTGAAGTCTCTACAAAGCTGGCTGGCGGGCTATAAGTATTTGCTCGCGTAATGGGTCTGTCAGATTTGAGAATATCATGTGGGTCTGAGACAATCATTGAAGGGCTTTGGTTCTTGTCAACTTGTGACTTACACAACCCTGATCCCATATGTTTTGCATTATTTGAAAGAAAGCTGGATCCATTTTACTTCAGATGAATTCTAAAAAAGATAAACATGTATAAATCTGAGAAAGAAAAATAATTTGGTATTTTGTCTTGCAAGACTGGCCTCCTGGGATGGGGAGAAAGGCATCTCCCCCAACAGGAGCAGTGCTGGCGTGGGCTAAAGATTATACTCTAAATGCCACCATGGTACGTAAAATTGTGGTGATGCAAACTTACCCTCTCAGTCCAGCCTGGGAGTTAGGTTTTGTCTCATTTTCAGTTATGAGAAAACTCCTGGATCAGCTCTTATTTTCTCTCTTCTCTGTGTCTCAGCCTTGTCAAGGCCCATATAAGTTTTCAGCATATGGAAATATTCCCTCTTTCACCCTGACCAAAGCTTCATGACAAATCAGGAAACGTGTAGGCCTCTTCAGAGCACAGATAGCCAGCTTTCTGTAAAATATCCACTCTGATTTTAAAGTAATGCAAAAAAACGTGTTTGCAGTGTTCTGTGAGGAAAATCTAACCGCCAAAGTGCGTCAGAATTTAAAATTGCACTGGGATTTTTGTGGGTTTTTTTCTTTTCCAGAAGGGCTCTAATGCCAAGGAAACCAATAACATTTTGCTGGAATAAGTTTGTTTGTTTTGAACTGGGCTGACTCAAACAGTAAACTTCACAACTTTGTTTTTTCTTAATTGTGTTGCACATGTTTTGCCAAATGTTCTTGCTGATAATCAAAGCAGTGGTCACTCCCCGGAGGCTGCTGGGAGATGGGTTTCAATTGCAGCTCTGTAGATGCTCAACCAAAGTGTTTGGTTAAACATAAGAGAGCAAATCTGAAGCTAAAATCTTTGCCTATCAGAAGCAGGTGCCATTTGATTTCAGTCTGCTCCCAAACTCCAATCCTTGCATGGCTGGGGCCCTGCAATGTGGTGATGTGGTGCAGATGAGGTCAATGAGGGCTATGCTTACAGGATAGAAATATAGACATTTACCATCTTATTTGAAAAGATGGCTGAAACCTTTCTAGCTGCAATTGGACGGTTTCTTTTTTGTTTGGTGGGAAGAGGCTGGGGAGAGATCTTGCTAGTTTGCTTTTAGTTTTACAATGAAAATTATTTCAGTATAGCTTGCTCAAACTGTAAAGGTGGGATTATTACCTGGGAACTCGTAGCTATAGTGGGTCAAAAAAGAAAATTGCAACAGGAAAAAAATGGATTCTGGTTCCAAGAAACACCTGAATATTTCACTGCTTGTTTCACCCTGAATTCAGCATGAAAAGTTAAAATATCTAAATTGTTCTCCAAGGGAAAGGCTCCAACTAATTGTGAGTCACTGATTGATCAATAATATGTTTTTATATACTTTTTTGAAAAATACATTGACATCTCTGAATCTCAATGCTTCTGTTTGGTCTATTGAACAGAGAGATATGCCTGGTATTCAAAATCAGTTCCACATTAACTGTATTGCTCCCATAACCTTACTGATCTATGCAAGCTTCATTACTTAAAAAAAATCTCTGTTTTTTCCACATGGATCAGGCTTCTTGGCCACAGTATGTTTCCTGCAATGTATTATCAGCTTTATCAAAGTGAGACCTTAAACATTTAATTTTAAATCTGAAGGTTTTGTGTCAAGCCAACAAACTAGTAATGCCAAAATGCAAGAAAGTCTGGGTTGGACTGACCTGAAGCAAAATTTTGAGCTTTGGTTTTCCCAATGGAAAATAATTTTTTTTCAGTAACATTGAAATTTACTTATGTAAAAGTGAACAGTACACTGACAAAAATGGCTCATAAGCTCTCATCTAAAC
This sequence comes from Pygoscelis adeliae, assembly GCF_000699105.1. Taxonomy (NCBI): domain Eukaryota; kingdom Metazoa; phylum Chordata; class Aves; order Sphenisciformes; family Spheniscidae; genus Pygoscelis; species Pygoscelis adeliae. The sequence continues at coordinate 414,775 of NW_008824618.1, forward strand.
CGTGTGTATGAACTACCCAGGCACTAGATTTAGTGTATTAGACTGGTTATTTCCCTCTGGATATTTGGGGGGGGAAGGATGTGTATATAGATATATGTATTCACACTCATTTATAACATATGTATATAGCAGTTCTTGTGATGCTTTTTCTAGTTATTTAAGGTTAAATCACATCAGAGATAAAAAGGCCATGTGTGTCCTTATAAGAATACGGGCGAATAGAACCAAGATTTTCTCATTATTCTGAAACAAGAAACTCCACCAAAATTTTGTTGGATAATTTATCATGCTGACATTACCATTTCTGAAATGTTGTATTTTCATTACAGACTTTTAAAACCAGTTTTTATCTCTCTCTTGGTAGCAAAAGACACTCTGAAACTAGTGAATGTATGTTAGAAAATGTTTACTTGAACTTTCTAAAACAAACTGTTCATCTTGGGTGTAACAGAAATGCTCTCTACTGTTCCCATGTCACTCTCCAGCAACTGGCCAACCAAAACACCTACTTACAAAGATGAACTATACCATTGCAAACTCCTTGGCTACTCTACCATTGTATTTCAGTCGATAAATTTGCATTTAGCGCTTAATTTGTTCAGTATGCCTTACTAATTTGGCAATATTTATTTTGGCACGTAAAATAGAAGGCAGCTGCTTTAAATGTCCTGCTAAATTCTTTGTTTTGTTTTGAGAGGTTTCTTTTTTTCTTTTTCTTTTTTTTTTTCACCCTTTTCTTTTTCCTTCATGAAAGGATCTACGATATGAAAAAGCTCCAGTGTCGTGGACAGGGCTGAGTTTCCTGTTTATGAGTCACCATAAATATGAAAGGTGCTGGTTGACATTTCTCAGCTGAGGGATTCGACACAACTCTGTGTTGAGAGCAAATCCCCAAGCAGGGTGGTCTTGCATTGACTTGTCGACCTTGTACATTGTTGAACGGAATCACTTTTAAAGAACAGTAGTTAAAGGAAAAGTCAGCTTCTCTAGCAGCTCTTCTTACTGTTACTCTATTTAGAAAAGTGTGTTATTGTATCTTTGCTGTATAGGAGTGATTGTTGAATTATGTTTTTTAAAGAGAGAGCAATTAGCAGCATACACTTGGATTTATTCCTCATTTGCAGAGCCCTTAATTTCCCTCATTTCCTAGTGTTTTTATGTTCCTTCTCAAAACTCAAGTAGCCAAAGCATTGTGTAACTGTTGCTAATGGACAACCAAGGTAAACGCAAGTGAAATTTTTAGTGTATTTTGTGCTCACATCTGTCTGACGTGTCTCTCAGCCACACCAGTTCTTTCATTACATGGATTTCTTTAGGCAATTAATTACAGGTGCAAAAATGAAAATGTAGATATGGTTAATGTCTGCTGAAAACATGGAAGCTAGATAGAGGAGGTGTATATAAAGTGTATACATGGAGGTTTGTGCTAAGATATGACCGAGTCATAAATAAGTGTAAGTAAATGAATGCGTCACTGGTAAGAGCGTCACTCAACCTGCCGGCTCTCCAGGCTGTGTAAGATACAAATTACCTGTGAGTGAGTTTTCTATCTAAACTCTAGTGTTCTTGGTTTTAGCCTTAAATAGCCCTGGGGCAGTCCCCTTTGTGGCAGCATGATGCTGCAATATATCAGTAATGAAATCAGCAGCAGGTATAAAACATACAAGAATATATACGGGAAGACACAAATTATGAGATATTTCCAGTAAGCTCTGAGCAATACACTGTTTCTTGTGTATTTTATTTAACACACACATGAAAGGGAATGTTTCATGTCAGTGCCCACAGCAGTAAGAAAAAGATACTTACAGGACTTCAACATTCCTTGGTTTTAGTCTACATGTTCAAGAAAAAAACCCATGTATTTTTGGTCCATAATACTTTAAAGATGTACACCTCTCAATAAGAATATAGATTGGAGAATGGAAAATTAAGAAGGTGGAATAAGAAGGAGGAAGAGGTGGCAAGAAGTATTTGTGTAAAAGAAGATGACAGAGGAGATCAGACAGACAGGAGTGTGCAGAAAGCTAGATTGGAGTAATGACTGGCAATGGCTAGCAACAGTCATAGCTAACATTTCTAGTTTCTGAAGTCTAACTTTATTGCCTTCTTTAAAATTTGATGATGGTAAAATACACATAGATAAAAAATGCATAACTACTGTCTGTCAGTAAAGGTGCACGTTTTCTGCATTTAATTACTAGTAGTATTCGAAGAGCTACTTTTTATTTTCCTTTTCTTCTTTTTTTTTCCTAGATTATGTCAGCTAGCATATGCAGGTGATATTCCAAAGAACCAAGGCTCTGCTTCTCACTTAGCCAATGTCTGGCTGAATAGCTCAAGCACCAAAATATTATAAACTTCCTCCTGATCTTACCTTTCTTACTTGCACTTGTACTTTAGATAAACATGGTAAATTTACATTGCTGAGTAAGAAATAAGGAAAAAAAATCTAAAACTGTTTTGGGTGTTCATTTGATATGTATAACTTTGTAAGTAAAAGCATTAAGAACATGGAAATAGTGTGATACTACGCATGAAATCCTCACTGCTATCATAAACCCATTCTAGTGGGTGACACATGAACAGTCATCCAAACAGATTACAAGCTATAAGCATTCATAGGACAGTTTTCTTGAAAGTAAAATTATCTTTCTGGATAAATGTTCACAGAGTTGGGACACATGATTTGAATGTTTTCTGGAGTGGGAGGAAGGAGAGAAAGTACATTATTTCCTTCCCTGTTTTGTTTTCTTGTGTTCCCTAATAAGTCAGTTCTCCTATTCACTGTTACATATATTTGTTTATACCGCCCTAAATTAAATTATTTTAAAAATACTACATCAAGAATTCAGCAACATCAAGGATTCATTCCTCCTCTCATGTAATTGAAAATAAATACTCAATGAAATGGTGCCAGGGTCAAATAGCTTGACTGCCAACATCTGCCCATGTCAAGACAAAACATCCCAGGATACTTTCACATTTTGAAAGAGGTAATCTGTTTTTCTTTCCCAGCTTTGGCCCAAGTCTTTCTTTGATTTCTAAGGCCTGAGTAAGTGGGTAATAGTTTTACACAAACCCCTACTATATATTCACAGCAAAGGAGAAAACATGCTATTCAAACAACAAAAGACTTCCAAAAGGACATAGTTGACCCCACTCTATTTTGGGGATCTAAACTGCTGCTCACATTCTTGCTCTGCACCATGAGATACAGTATACATACTATAGTGTAAATAAATAAGAGGAAAAAAGTTGAAATGCAGTTTGCGTGGAAGCCCCTTGGTTTATGTAGGCATATTATGCTGCAAAATATGTATTTTATTTCTCATATTAGTTATTCTATCTTTCATATATTCTCTGATTATGTCCCTCTAGCTAAACATATAGTAAGAGACATTTTAAAGGGAAATCATAATTAAATATTGCTGGCTTGTAATCTGAATCTAGCATTCCTTGGTTTCAAATATCTGATATCTAAAGATAATATATTTTGTTCACCAGTAATTTTATTGCTTATAATTAAACACTATATTAAATAATTCCAGGTAGGAGAAAAGTCAAATTCCAATCAACTCTGAAATATCCTGTCAATAAAAATAATTTCATATAATTTATTTGCATTCTATGTTTTATTGGCCAAATTGTGACTCTTGTGAAATAAGAGTAAAATTTCTCTTAACTGTGGAGTATTTCCTAGTTCAAGTTTTTTACAATTGTTATCAACTGCTGAATTGAGCAGAAATGTAACAGGGATAGGATCCTGCAAATATTTCAGATAAATTATTCAGAGTAGTTTCTGATAGCACAATTCTAAAGAAATAGAAAATACATTTCTTTTGATGGTCTGACAATGATAACATGTAGCTCTGAATCCCTGCATGCTCTATTGATATGACCCATAAAAGGCCCATGGTTCCATCTCTTGTTTGTATTCTTCATTTTATTATCATTCTCTCTCTAAGGTCAGCAGTACTGGTCTCACAGAGACCATTAGCATGCTTTTGCTTATTTAATTCACTAACTGCTGAAGTGCATGCTGCTTTTAGTGGCACTCATACAACTCCAAGCACTGAAAGGTTTGGTTTCATGTACTTGAACTCAAGTGACACAAATATTTCAGTGGTGAATCAATACTGGGAAAGGATGGTCAGTAAGGTAGGGAGTGTTTATAGAAGATGTTTCATCACTACTAGTAAAACATGTCTTATTGTTAGTTCAGGAGGCGCTGGTATTTAGCTCTTTGAAGGAGGCTTCTGACAAGCCAACAACTTTCAGCCTGCTAGTGAAATAAAATTTTAAAAATTGCACAAGGTTAGAAATGTAGCTTTTTGCAAAATGTCTGTGGATTAACCATTTAGGAATTCTGGTTTCCATAAAAAAGAGATTTCTACTGTTCCCTTATTATAAGTGACATTGACTATATGGAAACATTGATCATAAAGTACATTTGACTATTTCAGTTGACCTGATTATAAATTAATATTTGATCTTTCCATACAAAAGCCATGTTGTAACATTTTTAGGAGCACCTGGAAGTTGACGGTTGTCTCACATGCTAATCCTAACTGGAACAGGAACAGCATTCCTGTTCACCTGCTCCAAAAACGGGCTCCTAACGCTACATTAAAAACTGAAATGCCAGTAGCTGTTAAGGCAGTTCTGATTCAGAAACGGCATTTGAGGGAATTTATGCTGCTCTACAATAACCATTTCCCTACCATATAAAAAATCCATTTAAATAATTCCATACCAAAGACAATTATCTGCTTTTTGCAACACTTCTTCAACATAAGATGACCTTTTTTATTTACTGAGAGTAGATAGATAAAAAGAAGGAAAACAATGCTATAAAATGTTTCTGTACTTTAGTGTTGTACCTGGATTGAACGAATTAGGCTGAGAGGCAAATGAAAAGCTATTTTTGGTTTCCTGTTAACACCACGAGTGCTTCTGAGGAACTGAAGCCCTTGGAGCACACTTGTGGCTAATCTTGGGTAATATAGCTGGCAGAGGGACCAAAAGAAGATTACAGTTATAAAAACACAAGGAGGCCTTTGCCAAGAAATGCAAACAAAAAGGAAATATTTTAAGAAAATAAACAAAGCTACTGAGTAAAACATACACAGAGAGGAAAAAGGAACAAAAGAACATTTGAGTCTTGATGTCTTAACATTTTGTGGCAACATATGTGATAGTCCAGCCAGAGTGTGTGAAAGAACGTTACAGCTGTGTAAGCTATGAGATATCCACACACGCCTTGAGATCAGCAAGCCATCAGGAAAGCCCACCTAGTTTGCCAGCTTTGCAGGTCTTCTCTGATTCTACTAAAAATAATAAGTTCCATCCAGGCCCATCCATACGATTGCACAGGCTACACAGTGAGTCAAGGGGCTGTTTGCAAAGGCTGCTTTAAATAGAAACCCCTATTCCTTTTCCAAGGTGCAATGGTTTATAGCAATTTCCTGAGGCTATAAAACATGTATTTTAAAAGAAGACAATCTTCTTCTGTTCAACCTAGCCTGTGCTACTCTAGTCTTACTGTGGCTATCTGCCAAGGACCAGCAAGTGGCTATTGGAAACAGAAGGCTATCACAAATATTCAGTCAATTGTACGGCAGGCCATGGCCGGTGGATAGTGTTATATAGTGCACTAAGGGAAGAACGAGATCAGCAAATATTATGGCCAAAAAGAAATACACTCGAGCGAGAATCCTCACATGCCAAATTCTCCATTCATCCCCATGGTTATGACCTCCAGGCTGTGACTATACCATCAGAGAACTTGATCTGGAGCCCAGTCTCAGATCGTACACGTTGCTTAGACACTGCTTTATGCTGTGGCGTTTATTTAGAGCAAACCATCTGCTCCCCTGTCCCAAACTCACTCCAGCTCTGGCCCTGCAGACACAACTGCCTCCAGCTCGTTGTCTCAGCCTTCATTGGCATAGGCTTGACCTCAGCTGCCCAAGGAACTGTACAGCATCCACATCACTGTGGCGCAAACTCAAAGTTTGCATTTTTTCTCTAGAAACTTATAAAAAAGGCACCTGCCTTTAAAGCTGAATTAAGCTAGTTGAAGATCCAGGATCAGTATCTTAATCTTTCATTTCTTCAGGCTATATGCTGTAGGATATCAAGACAGGATAGAAGATTGAATGAAAACAGACTGTGGAATTAAAAGACAAAATATTCCTGTAGCTGCTGTTTGCTTTAATTATATGAATATAAGGAATATCATAGAAGCTTCTTCTGAGTGTCTTACAAGAAGGTTTGCATTTTTTTTCTGTCATTTTTGCAGTAATTTGTGAAGAGATTCCATTATATTTTACACAATTTCAGCTGACTTTTTTTTCAAAGTAACTCAAATATGGTTTAAGTTCCTACTTGCTCTAGACTTTAGAGTTCTGAAAAATTATCTGCTGTCACTATCCTGTACAAAGTATCTTATTGCTCTGATGTAGCAGAGGTCCTCCAGAGTTATCAAAAGAACTTTGCTGAGGAAGTGCATTATCAAAATCTTTGTAGTACAGCCAAAGAAAATGAGACAAAGGGAAGAAAAGCAACTTTTTGTATATTCATATCCTATCCTTTATTCTTGCACTCTTTCTAAACTATAAATGAAGTTTTGTGACATAAAAGTAGGAGAAAATTGGTGTCTGGAGAGGCGCTGTTAATATAAGAGTAGATCAGCACTAGTGTGTTTTTAGCTTTAAGTGAACGTGCCCTTAATAGTCCATTTTTTAAAATTGCACAGACTGAATATCAAATTTTAAATACACAATACTCAAAACAAACCTGGCAAATAGCTAGAAGAACTGAGAATACAGAAGGGTGTGAAAGATCTGGGACTCAGGAGAGCTGTTTCTCTGTCACGCATTTCTCATATGACAGTCACAGACATCTTTAGCTATGTTCATTTAGTTTGAATTTTTTTCACAAAAACATTCATTTTAGTCTAGATTTATAATAAATGTACTGTTATGCAAAGTTGAAGTATGCAATATTTCTTCACTGCCAGAGAGTGGAAGGTTAAGGCTGGATTTTCTGTTTTACTAGAGACTTCCCATTGAGGAATTATTTTGCTCATGATGTTTTTTTTCCTGAAAATGAGGTGTCCTGGTTTCGGTTGGGATGAAGTTAATTTTCTTCCACTGTGTTGTACTCAGTTGCCGACTGAGGTTAAACCACGACATGAGAGTAACAAAACTCCTCTTCCTCACAAGGAGAATAAAAATATTGAAACATTGTGAAACACTAAACTTAGATGACAATGAGAAGCTTAAAAAATTCATATTTCAGTTTAATTTCTTCTTGTTTGTCATTACTTTGAATGTATGGGGGGGTTTACCTCATGCAAGAGTGAGGTTCAGCTGCCTAAACGCAAGCAACTAATAGCACTTAAGATGTCCAAGCTCTTTGTAGATAACCAACATATCTGACATATGCCAACGCTGGCAGATACGTTGCAGAGCTTTTAGAGTGTTTGTACCCTTCTGGAGTGGCAGCCTTGCAGGTTATCACAGGGCATCTCAAATGGTGTAAGATGCAATCCCACTCTCCACAAGCAATAACAGGCCCTTAAGCACCTAACTCATCTATAGACTCTTACATGGCGGCATCTTAGCCTCAAACTGAATCTTGCCCTGAGTAACTTTTTGAGCCCTGTGAAACTATGCCTATTACTGACAACAGGGTCTGTATGCTTAAGCATATGAAGGCCTGGAGTTTTAAAACTTCAGCCTGCAGGAGAAAGGATGGTCATATCTATCTGCATACACATATACAAAATTTACACAAACTGACCTTGCTCTGAAGTTGGTGTTGTAATAGAAAAGTAGTCAGTATGTTGGAAAAGAGGTTGAATTAATGCAACAGATATTAATTCATAAGTCTGTATATTTTACAACCAAGAGGAACACTTATTAACATCCACCGTAGTGATTTTGGATTAATTTTTGCTGTTGAAGTGTGCAGCTACAGCAAAACTACAAAGGTCTACAAACATCGGTAGGTGTATTTCAAATCTCACTAATGGCTGAGGACAAATATTTTACATGTGGTCCTTAAGACTTGCTGATATAATTTCATTTAGCATTGTGCATGACACAGGCCCAAAAATTCAGTTCTTTTCCAGTTCATAATTTCTATTTTAGACACAGTACATCTCTTGAACAGACAATTCTTAATTCAACAAATTTCAAATGGTAGGACAATCCCTCACATCTTTATGCAAATTGTACCAGTTTAATGACTCTCACTGTTAAAAATGTGTGTTAAATTTCTAGTGGGAACTTAAGTTCAGCATACAAAATGCTCAATAAGTTGTTCCTTATTAGAAATCAGAATCTTTGCAAACACTTCACACTCGTAGTCCTCACTTTTCTCTACTTGATTGTTTCAGCTTCTTCAGTGTCGTTAAAAAATGCTTTCCAAACCTTGAATGTTTCTGACCTTACTTTTACAGACTCTTTCCAGTTTGCTACAAGCCTTTAAACTCCAGGCACTAGGAACTTGATTCATTTACTTGTTTCTAGTATTCCTATAGAAGGTTTACCTATCACACCTGGCCTCCAGCTGCAGTTCCAGAAGGAAAGAAGTCTCCTTTAGATCTGGGGCTACATCTGCTACTCCTGTATGGACACCTCGGATACAGTGGGCATTAGTGGCTCAAAAGGCATGAGGTGCCTTTTTACAGGCAACTGACCCAAGCCCAAGAAATATTAAAAGCTTTGCAAATACTACCTGCAAAATTAGCATAATATGCCACATCTGTCTTATGTGTGTCGTATGTCTGAAAACAGCACTTGCTTCCCATCTGTAGCTGAACAAGGGCTAGACTGGCTACCTGTAATGACCAAAAGGTTCTGCTTTTGTAAGTACCTTCTGAAATAGACTCCCTTTTTTTACAGCTAGGATTCTCATTCCATTGCTTCGATAGCTCAACTTATTTCAACAGGAAAATGATCTAAGACTCTTACTTGGAAGATAAAAGGTCTATCACTACTGTTTACTTACTTTTCTGCTAATATTTGTGGCACCCAAAGCTTTCATTGCCAACAAATATAGTTGTTTTTTTCAGTTGCTTCTATCTTGCTTCATTTCAGGATGACTATTTCTTGCCCTGTCCTAAATGGACAAGGAGAACAAATTATTGCCCAATTCTTTGCAGCATAATTGTACGTATTTGAACATTGTTATCATGTATCCCCTCAGTCTTCTCTTCTCTAGACTAAACAAACCCTCTTCTCTCAATCTCTCCTCAGAGGCCATATTTTCTAGACCTCTGATCTCTGTGTTGGACACTCTCTAATGGCTAAATGTTCTTCCTGATGTGTGGGTTCCCAAAACCCATGAAAGCTTTAGAAAAGGCTTAGCAGTGTTGAGTAAAGGGATTACAAGTCTTACACTGAACTTATCTTATGTGTACTCTTTATATATGATTCTTGCTTTTTTTCAGAAGACTATGACATCATGTTCCCAGCATCTCCTACTGGAGATGGCCAAAAAGAGACTGTAAAAGTATTTTAAGATGGAGTAAAATGCTAGCTGAGAATTTTTATTAGTATTTGGCACTAGTATACAGTTGAATCACGTACAAGACCATGAGCACTTCTCCTAGAATTGGAGCTATATTTTCATGACATTCTGGTTTTTTGTCAAAATAAAATCATCTTCAAGAAAAAAATAAAAAACAGAAGCAGTAACAGGGTTCAGTAAGACTGAAAAAGTATTTTACATCACAACTATAATTATTCTAAGTGAAATGTCCTAAATATCAAATAAACAATTTTGTATGTTTTTTCCTGAAAGTAATTTAACAAAAAAAATTCCCCATGCCAGAGATAAGTATATTTGCATATCTCATATTGAATGTCAACAGGATTTTTGCTTTAATATAGTACTAAAACCTTGCATGTGAAAAAAAAATGTTATTTTTATATGATATTAATTTCAGAAACACTCTGCCTCTGTTTGAACACATTTAGGTGATTACAATAACTTTCATTTTGAATGAAATTAAGAAATAAATTTACTTCTCAAATCTCATTTTTTTTCTAAAAAAAGGAATTTTACACATGGAGAAAGGGAAATTTCCTGTGGAATGAAAGGTGACTCATTCACTTACTCTATATGTGTTCAGTTGTTATTTAGACCATTGTGCAGAACTGAAATATAGCAACATTTCTACTGACGTGTTGTAAACTTTTCTCTCTGACATGTATAGTACATCATTCTTTATTCTTATTTAACTGCAGATTACTTTAACCTTAATCTGTTCACATAGAATAAATACGATAGCATTTGACTCAGTACATCTTTCCACAACTCTTTTAATGTGAAACGGCAAATTTAGCCCAGCACCCCTCATCCTTGTCCTTCAGACACTGATACGTATGGCTAACTATGTCTATATGAGTGGTCCCACTAACTTCAGACAGGACTTTCAGACACTCTGAATTCACTTAACTCAATCCTTCCTGTCACTGGGAAGCATTATGGATCTGACAGGAAGGACCAAGGGCTCAACCTGCTACGCACTGAACACTTTCTGGTCAAGCAGAAAATAGGGGAAGGTTGCATTTCTTGCTGTGCCAGCTGAGTCTCCAACTCTCAGTCAGGGGTCACTGTTCTGGGTGTAGAAATTCCAGCACCCAGCAGTCTGTATTAAAGCACAAGTAAGTAACAAGAGTAACATAAGCATGTGTTTTGCTTTAGCTTTTAGACACTTAATGCGAACTGTGCCATTAATAAGCAATGATTTCTCATTTCTTAAAATCATAGCATTCATAAATGTGTTGCTTCCCCTGAATTTTTAGAAATTAAATTGCAGAAATGATGTTACAACTTGTCTCAGTTCAACAGCAGATGAACCTGAATTAAGGCATCTCTTAACACATTAAAGAGACGATTACAATAGCAGATAAGATACAGTCTCTGGAGCAGAAAGGCATTGGACTTTTGAGGTTCTATCCACTTAATTATAAAGTAATTATACTTGCAAGTATGAATGGATTACAAACCACCATTCCTGTAAGTAAATTTAAACAGTACCCTTGATCTCTATCAGTAAGTCTTTTTCTGTTAACTAATAACACATTGCAGCCAAACTTTTCACTGCCATCTGTTCAAATGGAAACATGTGGTATTAGAGTTCTAATACTGTGCCCTTGGTAAAGATATACCTTAGAGATTTCTTTTGGAAAACTTCATAGTTAACAAACAATTTGCGGGTAGTTAATTTGCTCCCTTGCTGGGGTTTGCATTCCCACGTGTGAAATGTGCTATTCTGATGGTAATGTTAAATTAAATGAATGTACACAGGATCATATTTACATAATATGGATTGTATTTACTCTGTGGGAAACTTTACTGTCCTGCAAAAGACCATTATTGAACAGAACACACAGTATTTGAATTTATTTTTGTTGTTCTTGAGCTCTTCCTGTAGTATAAAGTAGTAGAACGAAACGTCCTCTTCTTGCATCAGTTCAAGCCTTATTACATCGTAGAAATGAAAAACACCTTCAATACATGCAAACACACATGGAGCCACACACACTCATCTTGCAGCACAAATTCTCAGGGGGCTTTGCTGATTGAAAAAGCATAATGTATTCACACTATAAACACATTTCCTTTTGTTTTTTCTTTTCCCTAACAATCACAAAACAAACTATTTTGAGAACATCTTCAAAAAGTAATGCCAGATTGTGAGGCACGTATGGTGAACAGTGTGTTTCCTCATGCAGTAAAGTTCTTCTCCTGTAAGTATTGTCATCACAATTTTACTAATTATCTTAGGAGTTGAATACATAGAGCAATACATATCTTTTGTGATCAAAGGTTATCAGTAGTAAAAGCTATTTGTTTTGGAATCATACAGCTTAGTGAAGGTGTTTGACAAAAGAAAATGAAGATCAAACGATGACCACAAGCATTTTGTAAACACTGCTAAATGCTTGCTTTAATAGCAAGGAAAAATATTGTTCTTCAAGCCCTGAGATTTATAAATTAATTCAGCAGATCACCTGACCACTATCAAACTAGTAGGTCAAGAAATTGAGAAAATATTAAAAAATAATTAAAAACTTTTGTGGGTTAAAGCCCACAAAATAAGTGCCACAACTGCAGTTAGAGTTCTCAAGTTCTTGCCTTCCAGACCTACTTCATTTATATGAGGCTCTGCAGCCCTTTCTTTTATGTCAAATGTTTGGGTCCAGCCCTGCACCTACCAAAACATGTGAGCATTCATGCTGGGCTGGTCAAGAGAGACTCAAAGCAGCATCCTGCCTGCACCCATGGATGAAGACTATTGATAGCAGGGGAAACTGAGGGAAGGAGTATAAGCGGACCAACCTGCAGCAGTATTTCTTTTGTTACATCTTAATTGCATTTTCCAGCAATCAACAGCTTAGAGGCTTCCAGAGAGGAAGGTCTGTGGCTGTGTTTCCAAATCTAATTCTTCCAAGATTTTTAAATAGTTTTTAAACCCCTCTATACCTTTTATTTATCTGTACTATTTCTATGCAGAAAATGAATTCCATGGCTTAAATATACGTTACAAGGCAAAGTGTTTCTTTGACAGTCTTTATTCCAAGTTCATGATGTGAAAGCAGGACATATTCTTATTTGACATCACTTGTAACTTTCTGATAGAAAACTCCCATACAGTGTGTTTTCAGAAGAATATTAAGAGTTTTTCAGTCTCTCATAGCCTTCCTTTTATAATACTGCAACTCTGAGGGGCAGCAGGATTTCTACCCACACAGATTATATGGGACTCCCTTCTCTAACGAGGCACCGCTCATTACCTTGCCACTTCCTTGCAGGCTTGTTCCTGGGCCCCGCTATGTTTGCCCATGCAGTTGTGCTTCCTTCATGCTTGGCAGCTACACTCTCAGCTGTCTTCACGGAAATACTTCTTGTTTTGTGTAAATTAGGAAGTGAAGAAGTATAGCACCGTTGGTGTGCAACCTTGCATCTTAAAGATAGTGTAACATTCACTGAAATTAAAATGTTACTGGGAACACATTTTTCTTAATATAAAGGGTGTGGTTTGGGGAGTTTACATGAGAATAGACAGAATCTTTTTGTTAACTCAAGTTTTCTACATTAAAGAAATATCCTGATAAATGCATAAAATGTAAAGTTTTACAAAGAATTTAACTGAAAACTGCCTTTAGTGAATACCATTTCTGCAACTTTTCTACATAAGGTTTTCTTGTTTTGCTTTTAAGTGATATCATTGACATATACAAACAGAACTTTCCAGCAAAAGTAACAGTTGAAAAAGCCACATATTTCTCAAAGCCGAGCTGACCTAACACAATGTTAGACTGAAGTTACATTTACATGACATGCTGTTTTGTTTGTTTTCAGTGGGGTTACCATCTTATAACAACATTTGGAAATGATAAAAGGATAAAGTGAGGACCCCCTGTCTGTTTATACTAACGCTGTATATTCATAAACAGGAATGAATCAGTGAGTACAAATCCCCTTAATTGTTTTATGGTTTTATTTATTTTTACTACATTTTATGTATCCCAATGAGAAGCACTAGGTTATTAATCATGTAGTAAGCCATATTATGTATTAACAGAACTGTATGCAAAAAACCTCTTTCCAGTTTGCTTGGCTGCCAAAGAGATTACACTAAATGATCTACAAAATAACTCCACCCATAGTATTTATTATAAATGGGCTAATATCACAAGTGTACGAAGTATTTATGGTATTTTCTAAAGTCATTTGTCATCATATGGAATATATAACAAATAATGAAGATCAGAAATATTCCTGAGATCTCAAAACCCTGCAATTCTAGCACTATTCTTAGCACAATTTCTTAGCTGAAAACTTAAATCAGCCTCTGGGGCCTTCAAGAATTATACTGGTATATAACCTTTTTCAGGAGACTGTGGGAAGGGGATCATAATGTATGTCAGAGACTCTACGCTGTCTTTGTGAGCAATATTCAGTTAGGTGAAGAATCCATACCGGCTAAGAATAAAATTTAGTCTGAGATAGAATACACTGACAATCCTCTGTGCGTGAGATGCAGGTAGAGTGGTGATAATTATATGTGTACGAGAAACGCAGTGGATTTAGCTAAACCTTAAGACATGAGAATAGCAGTTTTTCATTCATTAAGCTCAATATCCTGACATTGCCCATATAGGAATTTACACTGTTTTATTTGAAGCAATTAAATATAATGTAATAAATCATGAGCTACTTCATACATGAATAATATCTGTTTGGCTTTACAGACTGAACACTATTGATTTGTCAGAATAAAGCATTCATTCTTAGAAGGATGGTTTGCTATTAATCTATCGACCTAGAGCATCATGTTTTGAGGTGCACAGTAATAACTTTTTAACAGTGAACAGGAAAACCATGTAACAGCTTTGATATAAAGTAGAGAAGCAATAATACTGAAACTAGATGAAAACTCAGGGTTGCTTTTAGAAAATGTGGATTTAATCTCCCAGAATACTAAAACCGTCAGGATAAACAACCTTTCCTGTACGAAAAACACTGCCGGATCTTTAACAACAAGAGAGCTGGACCTCATTTCTATGAAACGCTGTCCAATTTTCACCAGGTTTTGGAATTGTTATTTCGGAAAGAAAGATGCTTTTTTTACTTCTTGCACACTAAAATGTTGGTCAGCTGAAAGAAGGCAAACATCACAAAGTGAGTTGAATTGGGAAGAAAAGAATCCTGTGTTTGAGTGTAGAGTGGAAAGTCACATTTTTATAATTCTGACTGGTTGCGATGTCTGATCATTCAAATAGAGTGAAGGCTCACCTACTGTATGACAGAGCCAATTCTTATCTCAGAGGTATGGAATAAATTTATTCTTGTCTACCTGAGTAATCTAGGCACTTGTGATGCATTCATCACTGTATCATTGGCAGTAGTGTTTGCTGCCTTTGTAGGTTTTTTTCCTAAAATTAATTAACTACAAAATCATTCTTATTTTGTCCTCAAATCATGCATTTAAAGTCTATCTTCAAATCATTAGATTTTGGTAGCATCAGTGATCAAGGAAAGTGAACGGTTATGGAAATTTAATTTTAAAATACTGTGGATGAATTTCTGAATGGAAATATTTAAGGAATAAAACCAGATGAGATTATTCCATTTAATTATAGCTTAGCAATGCAAGAAAATGTGAATTTTCATAGCAAAGCTTCATAACAAATAATTTCAGGACAGAGAAATCTGTTTACTGACATTCCTGGAGCAAAAAAAGAAACTAAAATAATTTGAAAACTTTCATTGTAAATTATTATTTAGCATCAAAACAAGCTATAAGGAACCTAGAACCATCTCCGAGACTTATGTTGTTTCACATGTAAGAGAGAGATTCTTATTCATTACTATCACAATCTTCAGTTATATAAATACAAATTTTTTTTGGTGAGGATTTTTGGCTCATTTGGCGCACAAAGGAGGTCAACTGCAGTTAACCTACATCACTGATACTTCATAGCTTTTGACTATGCCACCACAGTATCATTTCTTGTTCAGTTGACTGGTTAAGTGATACACCCCTAGTCAAAATGGAAATTTAGAAGTCCTGGCAAAAAAATAGAATTTATGTTCTGAAATCCATTCCTTCATGACTCCATGCTGGGAAGGGACTGCGTGCACGCCTGGGATTCTGCGCAGTGTCAGCGTGAAATACTGTTTCAACCACTACTTGCCACCCACGTGGTAGCAATTGCAGTGAGCTGAGCTAAGAAGCTTTTCAAAGACCAATAAAAGCATCACTGAGCAACTGCTTTCCCACATCAGTGAATAACTTCATCTTATTTTACTAATGTATGCCCATTTATGCTTGTTATCGGCCCTTTGCACTCTATTGGGCTAATATGTTTGGCACTGAAGATGTAGCCTCAGGAAACGGTGGGGTACGGGGCAGAGATTCCCAAAGAAACACCAGCTTGAGGGAAATAAAGTTTCCCTGATGGACCTATGATTCAGGGGCTGAAAGCAGTGCTCATTTGTTCAGGCACAGCACAGCATTGTTCAGGCACCTGGACAGCATTACCTGCTACCTGCTGACCTGCACTGGCTTACGCAGAGCTAAGGGGTGTGACCCGCTCTTGTCGTCCTTCCATGGGACGTGGATATCGCCTCCGCTGGCTTGACACTACCCCTGTGCAAAGGAGGATTTTAAAAGTGTGTGACTACATAATTTAGACAAGCTTTTAAATGATTTCACAGTGCCAGTTATATAAAATGTCCTCATTTTAGCAAATTCAAGCCAGCATCACAGAAATGCTAAATTCATTTAAAGAAGAAACTAGTGCCGTGATTCTGATCTTTTGGTTTCCTAATAGTTAAATTCCATTGGAGCTGCTTCTGATTTACAAGGGTATATTCACAAAAGGAATCGGGCTCTAGCTGTGCTTCCCAATCTCTCTCACACATCTTTGTACCTTTAAAAATGTTTGTATTTTTTAAAAACAAATTCCACTTAATGTTGGAGGGAATAAAAAGTTTCCAAAACACATTATTCCCCCAGACTTATTTTGTTTCCGGCAAATGTAGAACAATGCTCAGAACTGAACTGGAATAGCAAGCGTTTCTTATTTGAAAAGAATGCTTACATTGTTATATGCAGTGTTGAGTCTGGGTAATAGGAAATCATGAATTTTGCATCCCGGTTCAGTAAAGCACTCCAGCATTTGCTTAAAATTAAACTTAAGCATGTGCTTAAGTGCTTTTCTGAATCCTAGCGTAAATAAAGATACCACCCGAGTAGGTAGCCAAAAAGATCTGTCAGATTTTCAAGTTTTTAATCAGTGGGTCTAAGCTGGCCTATAGCAGTGGAAGGTTGCAGCTGTGTGGTAGAAGGTTGTTTAGTGATCTATGATACTTATAACAACCCTACAAAGCTGCAGACTTTTACCCATTGTATTCATTTCCTCAGTTTTCCTATCAGGAATTTCTTGTGTGAGCTTGAGACAGTCATTAAGGGTCAACTATCAAAGATGTCTAATGAGATTTATGAAAATTCCTTAGCAAGCTGAACATCCTTAAAGATACTTTCAGTATTATTTATACTCTTTGAAAGTCTGGCCCAACATGTCTAACTCCACCTCCTGGGTTAAAAATTATGATGATACTCGTAAATAAACCTAAGTAATACTCACCCATTGATAATTTTGACCACTAGGTGGTCATTATTAATTAATCATTAACATCATTAACCTCTACAAAATTTTCATGAGGTTGGCCACAAAAATATTAAATAAGGACAGAAATAGATATAACTATTCAAAATAAATTGTCTTTCTGTTAGCACTGCTACAGTTAGAGTCCAATATTTAGAATCATTGAATATTTTCGCTTGGAAGGGATTTGAGGAGGTCAGTGCCACCTCAGAGAACAGCTAGCTTCAACATAAGAATAGTTTTCAAGGTGTTTTGGTGATCTGTTTGTTCTTGTTTCACTGTGGGCTATGTATAACTATAGTAGATATCTATTCCCCAATATCTAGTAGATGTAGGGGTGACTATCATTGCTACTTGCGTATGCACATTGTTCTTTTGTAAACTAGCCCTTGGGTCCCTTGTTACTCTTCCTAGTAATATTCCACAATTAGCACAAGAAAATGGTACCTCCCTTTTGCAGCATATAAACCTCAAATTGTATTCATATTATTTTCCTTGCTCTAATGCATTGCAAACTCACTTATAATGCTGCTCTCCATGTTTCTGTCTCCTTTTGATTATTAGGTCTAGGATAATTTTTCACCTGATGCCTTTGTATATTTTCCAGGATGAATCTCATTTTGTCATTCTTCTTGCCCATCATTCTAGTATCTCTGCTGATCTGCTCCAAATCTTATTGAAGTCAATGGGAATCTTGGATGCATATCCAGGTTCCTTTGTACTGTCTGTCTTTCATCACCTTTTGCAACTCCACCTTTTTATTCATCATAGAGGACTTTCATTAATGGGTAGCTTACTTCTTCTAGATCATTAGTGAAAATGTTAAATAAAACCATACTGAATACAGATCACTGAAGTACCTCACTAGGAAAAGACCTTCCCAGAAATCTATATTTTAATGTTTTGTCTTCTGCTTTTGTTTATAGTCCTTCAGCCACTTTTCATTCCACAAGATAGTGCTCATACCCCAGGCAATTTAAATTAATTCAGCATTTTCTATCAAATAGTTTCCACATCCTGGGCCAAACTCTGCCCCAGTTATTCATGCATACAGTTATTGATGTCAGTGGAATTACATACAAGCAACGCATGAAAGAATCTGGTCCTTCCCCCCCCACCACCCCCATGCTTTCCTTTCAGTTATAGATTTTGAGTTTTGTTTTATGATAATCTGGAATTTGAAAATCAGTATATTTGTCTCTGCATTGTCTGTGAGCATGTTGCAAACTGTTATCCAAGTAGATAGAATAATCTGATTATGCCAACAAAAAATATTTTCTTCAACTCTAAAGTGTGGGCTTAATTTATGATAAAAAACTTGATGGAAGTTGTACTCCCTTTTTTACATACATACACAATTATATATATACATTTATTAAAAAGAAATTTTTTTCTCCTTCTAGAAGCTAATTAATTTTATGGCAGTAATCTTTCTTGAAGCTAAATTGATCTTTTGGGAGAGTTATGCCTATATTCAATTAAATTGAAATTTGGAACTTTCTGAAGTACTGGAATGCTGTACGATTTTTTTCCCCAACTCCTTATATGAGTTGGAACAACTTCATTGTCATTACATGGATCTGACATACTGCAGAAGATGCATCTTGAAATATTTTAAGTGACAATCTGAGGAACAGAATCTGAGTCAGAATTCATAAAAATTGCCATAAGATCAGCCAACAAAATGCCTTTTTAATTAACATCCTATCTGGATACTTAAATGGTATCCCCAATTAGTATTAATAAAACCTGTTTAAAACCAGATCTAGCTGGAATAGCTGAGGAGCCTGCTGGTAAAGTTCCTAGGTCACTGATTAAATCCAGTACAGATCAGTAATGACTGAAATTTATGTTTGGAAACAAACATGGAACATTTTGATTGGTTCAGCCTAGTATCCAGTACAAAGGTGACAATATAATTAAAAAAGAAAGACATATTTAGGGCTGTTGTTACCCTTGGGAAGATCTCAACAGAACACAGAGCGTGCAGGGGACTTTCTTGTGATCACAACAGAGAAGTCGTAAGTTACAAGATGAAAAATATTAGCAAAGAATCTTGCCCAGCTGTAGTCTGCTCCCCCTGCCTCCGCCCCGAACCAGAATGGGGAGTGTGAGCTGCACCCGGCGTATCAATTGAATTAGGTAAATAAAATCACCATCCATGGGTCTTCAAAGGCACCTGCCTCTCTTCCTTAATTACATGGGGAAATTAGACACTTATTTTATGCAAACTGCTTCATTAGGAACCTTAAATTTGAGCGCAAATCATGTGCCTAAATTGGGGGAACTGAGTCCAATTCGTAAAATAAGTTTTAGATATGTGTATTCAGATGAGCAACCCTAATCCCCTTGTTTAAATGCTTAGGTGCTGTGCTGAAAGTTTGTTATGTCCTCTGGATGGGACTAGCTCAGAGGAACAGATATGTGTGCAGTGCCATTTAGGCTGCAGAGACTGACTCTCTCTGACTCAGTCCTGTGAGGAGGCTGGTTTGCTAAGTCTAGCAGAGGCTATTCAACATTACACTGACAACAGCCAGCTCCCACCAGGGAAGGGTGTAACCAGGTCCAGACCGGTCCAAGCAAAGGGGAGGATCCAGGATCTACACCCATTTTGGACAAAAGTGGTGGGAGCCCACCAGTCCCACGCTCAAGCAGAGCTCTTTGACCAGCACCTGTAAAGCATTCTGAGTAAGAGACTGCCTCACCTCCCAGTCCACTTTGCACTCATGCATGAAAGATTCATGGAGCTAGGGAGAGGGAAGGTAAGCACACCCCTGTGCCTTCAAGAGTTTAGTATTCATTCATTCGGCATGGAAAAAACTGTGATTCTACTCACCACAGCCTGAATAGTTGTATTTTATGATAGAAAGCCATCCAACAAGTGGCAGAAAAAAACCCAGAAGAAAATCTTTTCTCTTTCCTAGATGTCCTACCCGTAAGGATCCTCTTGTGCAAACGGTCGGTAAGCAACATTTCTGCCACAATCGCCTCAACCTCATTCTTCAGTTTTTAGAGGTGCTCACACATCTGGTGGGATGGCATCTAAATTTCACTAGAACTTAAATACAGGCTTCCTTTACATCTTCACAGACTACAGCACTTGCAGAATGACCAGTAAGTCATAATGTACCAAATGAATCCCTCCAGCCAGAAGAGGGAAACAAGGGTTAGGTAGAGGGAAATGTGTGCTTAGACCTTTACTCTTTCAGGGCTTTGCTCTGGGCATCGTACTCCCTGGAGCAACAAAATGAATCATGCTTTGTTTGGAGTAACCAATCTGCTACTGTCACAGGGTCTTAGAGGAAAAGACTTTGGGATCAAATGCATCTGTCACCTGAAATATGCACTCTAGAGGGGACAAAACAAAGGACAATATAAGAAAATGTATCTGTTCTGCTTTTGACCTTCAAGTTAAGATTTCAGATGGTATACAAAACAAAGAGTAACAGAGGCAAAATATATATATATCACAATTAGAGTATATCTAACTCCTATGAAGTCACTGAATGCCATACAGTTTTTTGTTAGCCATAACCAGTGGATTAATTTCTTGTACATGCAATCGTTAGTGTTAAAGTCAGGGATCTAAAGGAAGGCAAGGTAGAGGTTTTAAGATCTGGTGGATGGAAATGGCCTAGAAAGATAGCAGAGGCCAGCACATAATTGCTATTCTAGACTCCTTACCAGTATCAGCCATGATTTCTTCTCTTGGAGCTATCGGGGGGTGCCTATCCATGCCTCCCATGTACCCCTTGCAGGTCTGTTCTCAATGTTAGTTTGAAAGACTTCTGGAAGATCAATAGCTGTTGGAAAAGAGGTAAGAGCATGCCGCATGGTCTCAGCAGTCACCAGCTGCAAGAAAAAATACACACAAGGATGTATTCCTCCTGGTTTATTAGAACTCAATTCATTCTTAGGGGCAACCTAATAGCACGAACTGGCATTGAGCTGTCTAGCCAGGACATCCATTTAAGTCAATGTGGGAGAGGTAAGTGCTTTTGATGCTTTCAGAGGTGGATTGAGCCCACAGAACTGAAACACCTAAGTTTGGAAGTGAACTCCCTTGAGCCTGCTGCATTAAAAACTTGGGCAATGAGAAGAGGGAATTTATATGCGGAACTGGTGAGTGCAGCACATTGACTGAATCCCACCTACTTTAATAATGGCTTTAAATTCTTCTCCTAGACCCATCTTCACTAGTGGATTAATTTTGTCATTCCTGTAGCTGACTGGGTTTTTTGTATTTGTGTCCCAGAGGCACTGATTTATCTAATCTTCCCAAAGATGCTACTTCTTATCCTAATTCATCATCTGTTTTTTTTTAAGGAAAAGAAAAAGGAAGTGTGTGTTTGGGGAAGGAGGGGAGAGAGAAAGAGAGAGAGAGAAACAGCTCCTGGAGCAGGTATAAGATAAATATACGAAAACTATGGACATGAAACAGACACTGATCAGGTACACAGCAGGGTGCCTGTTTAATGTCTACTTTGTACCTATTGCTTGTACAAATAGAAAGTAGTGGCTTCAGACACAGCCTTCACTTTACCTGCTCCGATATTGAACAGACCTACTTTCCTACAGTAGACAAGAAGCAGTGGAAGTACAGGTGCTGAGTAATAATAGCCACAGGAAAAATCTGGACACACAAAGTCAAACCAGTGAAACTTGCCTCTGCTTATCTCACAGCTAGGAAAAAATAAACCCAATCATTTATGTTTTATGTCAGATGCAAGAATCCGTTTATATGCATGTACACACATGAGTATGTATATGTACATATGGAAAGAAAAGGAGAGAAAAAAAAAGAATGCAGGTTGCAGCTTATGTCATTTTACTAATCGTGCTGGATTTCAGTGCCAGGTTGATTGGTTATTGCCTCTTTCTTTTCTTCACTGACATCTTCTTGATACCAGTATTCTAGCAATATGTTACCTTTATAACTGATGGGTTGAAATGAATTTTCAGAAACTGCCTACATTGTATCAGTTAATTGTCCGGTGACTGTGGAGAAAAGAAACCAGAACTATGTATTTCAAGTAATGCCCAACACATGGCAAACATCAAGTGAGGAATGCAAGGCCTATGCTAGCAAAGAATGTAATAAATATAGGCCAGATCATAAACACTGCTATAATAAGACAATTGAGGAAGAAGATTTGAAAAGATAAAATTGATTTCTGTACCTTTGCTTGTGCAGCTTCTCCAGGAAATATGTGAACTTGAACAAATAAGCCCATCACCTCCATGTCTAGTTCAACCATAAGCTTTTGAGCTCAGAATCCTTGACTTTGAAAAAGGGAGAATGAGTCTCTCCACAGCATGAATTAATCTGCAGAACACTCTGGCTTGTGTTATGGAGGAAATAAGAGTTAGATGATTACAGTGCTACCTCTGGTCTTAAAAATCTGTTAACTTTGAAATGACCTGTGCTTCACATCATTTAAGCATAGTGGTCCACATCTTATTTTGCTTCAGCCATCAACCCTACTCAGTAAGTCTATTGTTGTGAGCTAAATGGGGATATCATCCTGCCCATCCACAGTTTTATGTTTCTCTATCCAAGGATAATAATTCAACAGTTATAGCCAAGGCAATTGGTGCTGTGCCGGCATAAGCATTATATGATTTGGACCTTGGACTGTAAGATCTTCATGGTAAGGTTGTCTTATCCTTTATTTCATTATACTGCCTGTTTTCTTGCATACCAGTATCAAAATGTGAATAAGACAGATCCAAATCCCATTTCACTGGCCATAGGGAATGTTGCACCAATGCAACTGTTCACCCTTTGTGCAGTTTTGCTGATGGATAAAGGAATTTGAGGGGATCACAAAGTGTCTTTAAGCTAGTTGAACATGTACTGCATGACTGTGTATCAAATTACAGCTTTGCTTAGAGGGGCTTGTGTGGTTTTAAGACATGCTAAAAGAAAGCTTCGTATTAAAAAGGCCATTGGATCTATTAGGCTTATAACAAGGGTTGCCTTACTAATGCGGCAACATGAACAATCCAGAAGTTCACACAGTGCTCCTATACATTTTTACAGAATCAAAAATATTATTAGTGATCTCCATTAATGGTTCCACAGTATAGTAACTGCTGACAAGCACTGAGCTTTTCAGTGAAGGTCCTTTAACCCTATCCACAAGAACTGCTTGTATATTAATTAGAGATTTCTAGTGGCAAGATTAGGAGACTGGATAACTGGACTCTGCTTCAGCTTTGCACCTCGTAACTGATTGTATGTGCTAAATGACAGTATTGCAAACTGTCTGTAATAAAACTTACATAGCATATACATATAGAGTGAGGGTTAATTTTAATCTTTCTAAAATGCTTTGAGATTCTCAGATGAAGAGCAGTCACAATGCCTGGAAAATATCAAACCTTTACTATTGTTAAAAATAATCAAAGAAATAGACAAGATATGCTGCACACAGAAAACCCTTCCATATTTATTTCTGCTCTTACCTATGTAACATTTTTCTTCCAAGGACAAAATGTCCAGAATAAGTAACATCAGAGAAGCTCCACTGACCTGGTAGATTAGAGGTCACATACAAAGTTCACCATTCAGTCTGATACTATGTGTACCCAGCATTCGCAGAAAGAGTGAAATAACTGTGCAGGCAGGTAGCAATGCTTTCATATTACGTCTAATTAAATACATAGAGCAAGTGAAAACACACATCACCAGTGTGACATCTCCTGGCCCCCTTCAGATCAGATGTGTAGTATTTTCCAAATATATCCCATTTTGCTGATCCGGGAAGAGGTTTTTTTGGCTTGCAGTATTTCTTGCTCTGTAAGGTCCTAAGCTCCTCCACTGACATCAAGGCAAAGCTCTTCTGATTTCTGAGCTGCAGGTTCAGCCCCTCCCCTGCCTGTGGGAAGCACGAACAGAAAACAGAAACCTGTGTTCCCAAGCCTTAGGGTTTTCACCAAAGCTCCAGGATAAAAATGTTTGGGTGAAGGATCATGTCACCTCATGTCAGTGGAGACTGGCACTTCAAGAGGGGACATGAGTCACCCCTTGGCCCTAGGCTGGAGTGAAGAGATGGGTGGAAGTGTCTGCCTCTTCCCTTTGAGACTGAATGATTAAACAGAGTAAGGGCAGAATTCAGCAAGAGATTTAGACACCCTAATTTAGTTCTCTACACATAAGCATGTATTACACGGGGCAGGTGCCTAACCTCCCTAAGTGGTCAATGAAGATGCAGTTAATACAGTCAAAGGAACACAGTGATTCAGCTAGTCATGGGCTAAGGGCAGACTCAGCTGCCTAAATTCAGGTTTCTGGTGCCTTTTGAAATGCTGTAGGGTACCTGACATACCTACTCCCACGTCATGTGAGACCTCACCCATCTGGACTGGCAGCTGGGTGACAGCAAGTAAGGTATCCACAGAAGCATGCATGCTTCGGTACGTACCTGGCTAAGTACATGGCTGAAGGAGGTGAAATCAGTCCCAACTTCTAATTCACAAAGTTCAGGGAAACTCTTTAGAAGACACTCCTAAGCGTTTTTAATCGTATAAAATGTATAAGAAGTTTTAAATGACACTCAGTGAAAATTGCACCTATTCAGCTCTTGTGGCTGCTGTGCCTTCTGGTACAGATGTTTTTGAGTTCCACTATGCCCGATAAATCCTGACGACTATGCCATTGAATATTTAAAGAGCGGGATTCAACAGCAGTCAATTTCTGTTACAAACAATGACTGACTCAGCAAAGGGAAAGTTAGAGTTGGACTTGCAGAAAAAATCAAGAAATTAGTATAGGCTGTCAGAAAGCAGAGTTTCTAGAAAGCCATTCCAGTTGTCTTACAGCTTTGACACATGGATATGGAAATATGTTTCCTGTTCCAGTTATTTAAAACTGTCATTTACACATAATCAGTCCACAGTTTGACATTAAAAAAAAATTGTGCAGATAACTAACAGTACCATCCTACTCAGATAGTATAGCTGAATGCAGAATGGCTAAATAATTTCTGGCAATACATACATAATATGTAATTAAAACTGTTTTTCAGGAGCATAAACTGTATTGAAAAGAAATTGAGCACATGATGTTTAGTTTCTCTGAAATGCTATGTTCTTCCAATCTTTTTTCCACTGTTCACTAACACATGTGGAACATGTGAGTTTATAGTCTCCCTATCAAAAAGTTGCCCTGTGGTCTTTTTAGCCATAAGCATGTTTAATCTTGGTTTTGAAACCTACTGAGATCCTGACCTCCATTATATTAACTTTTCCCCAGATTCTGAATACCACTGGCATCAAAGTACAGGGTAAATATACTCTGACTCAAATACATTAGCGCACTGTCTGACCATTGTGGCACCAGATTGAAATCTGTGCAGAAAATAATAAATGGTGGAGCAAAGTTACTCAAAAGCTGCAATTATAGCAAGTGCAGAAGAACACACACATCAGCACCAATGTTTATTTTTAGAAAGATAGGGAAGCTTCATACTCTGCCTCTCACGGTCAGCAAGCTGTTTAGTAGAGGCCCAAAGTTCAGCTGCTCAGTTAAATTTTAGTTCTATAGGTTATCCCTATTCCATGGACACCTCATGAGTTCTAGCCACGAGAATACATGGCACTTCACTGAAGTGCCAAGTTATGCATATTTTTAGAGCTTTTGGATTTGCAATATTTTCTCTCAAGACATGAGTGACAGAATCATATGGTTGTTGGACAAATTTTGATAATATGTGGGCTAAGTTTGACTAAAAGAGCTGAGAAATAAGTTGTTCTGAAACTCAGAATCAGATGTTCTGTGAGGATAAGATGTCAGTAACTTTGCAGGCTGAACTTTGCTGAGGGAGAAAATATCCAGTTAAGACAAATTCAACTCCCATAGATTTCTCTGGGAAAAAGCTACTTTTTCACTTGATTTGGTTCTGAAGACACTGCTTTCAGACCAGGAGGTTTTAATGCAAGTTGTAACTACAGGAACATGCAAGGAGCACAAAAAATATGTTTAATCTCCAGATGAGGGAATATATCCTAATTAGTTATGTCTGCTCTGGTGTCTGGCTACCAGCTGACAGACTCGACAGCTGATCTCTCTGAACCAATCCAAATTGGAAAAAGATTTGGGTTAGGGTCACTTTTTGAGTGGGCAAAGGTTGGGGCTGGTTGTTATTTAGACTGAACTAGTTCATTCATCTCTAGTTACCCATATGTCAATACAATCAATTCCCTTAACATAATATGCCGTGGGCTAGAAACTTTCTGTTTTGTTTCTACCTGCACATTTTCATGGGCTGCTGCCAGAAGAGGAAGGCAATATGTCCTGGGACAAAGAGGAAGTTCTGGACACTTCTGGAAGAGCTCCAGAATGTACTATGAGAACAGACACTTCGGATGTAAAACCTTCAAGCTTTGTGCACTTCAGGTCAGAGCTCAGGTCAGGCTCAGACAGTCAATCAGAAGCTTATTTGTATGCTTGTGAACAATATAGTCTACATGAGGATTTGGCTTTTTTATACCTCAGTCCCTCTGTCACTATCTCTGTGCTAATTTAGCTTTTAGTATGTACTGGAAAGATTCATAATAGACACTGATATAAAATGCAACCAAATCAGTGGAAAACCTCCCATCAATTTCAAAAGAAACTTGTTTAAGTGTTCAGCACGTAGGTCCAGGACAACAAAACCTTAGGTGACTGTGCAATTAGCAATCATTATTTAATGAAAAGAGTCAGTTTTGCTTATTTTATCTTGATCTCTAAAATTCAGATTCTAAAAATTCAACATTGTAACTTCATTATTAGTTTTGCATAGTGACTTCTGAACAAATGTCCTCGATTTGTAAATGAAAAGAAACACCATGTCAGAGAGTCAACCTAGCCGAATCAGAGAAAATTCTGCACTGGGTATAGAGCTCCTGAATCCTGAGATCTTTACCTAAAGGCACAGAAGTAATGCTGAGAGTGAGATCTGATCATGTCCTTTAAGTTAGTATTCTATTGCCAAGATAAAGCAGGACTTGATTTTCAGAATAACCGTATTACCATCATCATAGTCTCACTAACATTAAAAAGAACAAGTAGTTTCTCTAAATAATAGACATTTTTTCACAACTTTTCCTTCCTGCTTGGAGGACTGAGTGTGTGAATATCTGCAGGACCAGTATGGACGATGCTTAGAGCAAAACAGGGTATATCCATTAAGCAAGTAAATTAAACAGTGTCTGCCATTGGCCCTTTCGTAAATAGTTCCTGGGCCCTGTTTGGAAGTATGCATGGGCCAGGGATGATTCCGCAGGTGCAGGGTGGTTGCAGTCCTCTGAAGCCTCTGAATCCTCTGAAGGCTGAAGGACTTTAACAGTTCTTTATGCCACTGACCTCAGAGCCAGGGAACAGTCTGTGGTCTTACTCATATGGATATAGCCAGAGAGTCCTGGGAAGTGCCTCCAAGAGCTGTAAATGCTCTGCAGTCTTGCAGGAATAAAAGGCAGAAGAAATTAATATTTCAGGATTCATATCACATGAAAAGAGCAGAGCATTTTCCAGCAAAACATTTCCATGCTTACATTGACTGACTCGCTCTCCTGAGCTCATAAAATATAGACAAAACATAAACAGGAAGTACAAAGCAGTACATTATATATGGCATATTTAAAAGCCTAGAAAGGATCCTTCATTTAAGATTTTTCCCTTTTCACAGATGGATGACTGGGTGGTATTGTTTTGCTACCTTCCCTTAGCTCTTCACATCTGTCCCCTGACATGCTTTCCAACCCTTCCCTTCCCTCCCCTGACCCAGTCCCCTTGCTGCATCCCACAGCACATGTGTAGGATGTGCATAAAGTTAGCCGTTAATTATAAAATCTTGTCCACACACTTTAATAGAAGTATGCCTCATTACACTACTGACTATTTACTCTCCAATACATAATCTTATTATCTTCTTCCTTCTTGTGTTGTTGAAGAAGGTAACAGGGGTCACCAATCTAAATTCCGAGCATGTAGACCTTCTGGATTATCATCTGGCAAACATTACAAACTTCTCCCTTCATGATTATTTTCTATCTGTTTTATGGTCTTAGAGCACTGCACACTAGTTCCACTGATTATAAATTACAGGATGGGGAGAGATCTGATGAAAATATTCACCTTTAAGTGGCCCAGAATTATGTCTGTGAGAAAACATATATTTTTCATTGCTAACAGATGCAGCTCTGACCACAGCCAAACAACTGCACATAGCACACAGATACACACCTATGTTACACACATTGCACATGCACATGAACACATATCCTGTATTATTACAAATTCAGCTTTCACTTTATCACCATAAAAAACAGCTGATGAACAGTCCAGAAGTTGCAACACTTTGCTGTGCAGCTGTCTGGCATACTCATGTGGCAAAGAGCAAGTGCCATGACAGCAAAATGGGTCACAATAATGAATGACATTTGCAGATTTCTTTTTCTTTGTGCCAGAACTCCTAAATGCACTGCTACTAGCATACTGGTACTCCTTAAGACCCACTTCAGCTGCTGGAAACGTTACTGAAAAGAATATCAACTTCTGTTTTTAACTGGAAACTAGTATTCAGGTTCTATATTTGGATGCCACTTCACAGCTAAATGCTTCAATTTCCACATATGAAAAATGGGGAATAATGATATTGACCTTTGTAGGGTACTTTGAAATCCAAGCTAAAAAGAGCTACAAGAAAAGCTGGCATTATTATTATTTTTTTCTTACCATCTGTGGAGGGAAAAAGAATGAAAGTTGATATAACAGAAACAAAGAAGTAGATATGTTTTGACAACTACGTATAGGCTAGAATTATTTGAGTGGAGGGTGGTATTTGCATGGGATACTTTGCCAATTTTCAAGAACAAAGACAACAAAATCTAAAAAACAAGAGTTTACACTTCATGCCACTGGCATGTTTAAGGTCTGAATTGAAAGAGGGATTGTAGGCCGGTTAACATTCTATTTTTGTTTGGTAGGTTTATCCAGCTGTTGCAGACATGTAGTTATATTTTGGCTTCTGGAGTCCTCCTACATGCATGTCAAGATTTGAGACCTGATTTTCCTGTTTTAAATTGGGCAGCCATCCTGGAAACCATAATAAGATGCAGCACTGTTGACAGACTTTCTCATGGAAAGTCGAACAAAATGCTATAGAAATTGCTATATGCAGATATGTGGTAAAAGCTTTCAGTGTCTCCGAAAGCCCCTGGATGTTGCTTTTTCCTACCTTTCTGTGGTCTTTTTAGTTCTTTGATATTATTTTATAAGCTTGGTTTCATCTCACTAACTGTTCCCATCGAAAGGTTGGCAACTTGTCCAAGTTAGTTCACCAGACCGCCTTTATCATAAGCAATCAGTAACAGGCACATCTAGAGGACTACATGGATCTAACTGTTTTATATATATCTGTTTGGATGGGTAGAACTGCCCTCTGAAAGAACTTTTTTCTTTCCATTGGCTAGTGAGGATGCCAAAAAGGCAAGCTTAGACTAGACCCTAAGTGTTTGATGGCTAAAGTTAGATGAGAAAAATCCCACTCCCAGTTGCACATAATAACATCAAGATCTTCACAGAAAACATAGAGAAGCAAGGGCTTGGCCCCCAATCTGGAAGCTCAAATCAAAGTGATGGACATACCAGAGAAGTGAGGGTATACCAGGAAGGGCAATAGTTATGGAAATAACAGTACACAATTACTCATTTTAGGAATCCATCTGGTTAGGTGTGTTGTTTCATTTAAATGATGTGTAAACGCACTCACTTAATGGCCCTCATTTATACATTTATACATGTCATGTGAGCACTACAACACACACGGTTTTAATTTTAAAACCTAAAGCACAAGTAGCAGACCTCACCTTTGCTGGATGCTGTCGGGTGTCAAAATCGAAAAGTTCAGCTTGTGCCCCTTCCAAGGAAATATAATACATACGCATCTGTGCACCCTGAGGTCTGCACACAGCTGCACAATGTTTTATGAGATGTTGCAGTGGCTTCTGCTAGACTTCCTGACGTAAAACTACAAACAATCAAACCCTCTTTCCCCCACATCCCATTCTCTCAACCAAATGCCTGAGAAACAAGATTTTTTAAGCCAACTGTCCTTTAAACACTTCTGGTCTCAAGAGCAGAAGTTATCTTGGTATTTACAGAAGGAGATCATGATCTTGGGTATTTCAGCTTTGAGTAGAAGGAGGCCAAACTTCTTAGCTTTGGTTCAAAACAAAAGTTTCTCTCAATAAAGTCTAAATCAACCTTAGAAGGCAGAAATAAGTATGCTCCACCGAGCAGAAAAGCGTGAGCTGACATTTAAAATCTGCACACTGCTATCTCAGCCACCCAAGAGAGAAATGATTCTGCATTAACAGAAGAAAAATGCAACCCTGAAAACTGATATCTTTGCGTTTACACCAGGACAACTGCAACACAATACAATGCCCTGGCAATCTCCTTATATTCTGCTTTTTTCACTCAGCTTGTATCTTTTTCTAACTAGATCCAGGTCAGTAAAATAAAACAGAATACAACTTTCTTTTTTCTTTTTGCCAAGAAAATGCAAATTTGTTAAACCAAAATATTTTTAAATTGGTGTTGATTCTGCAAAATGGATTGTTTTGGTTTTTAACTCTGAAGACTTCATTTTGACATTTTCAGAACAAAAGGTTTTGATTCAAAATGATGTTTCATTTTGATAAGTGGTTTTAGTTTCACTAAAAAAAGAACAAAGGCATGAGTAAAACACTACATTAAAATAAATATTTGTAACTTTGCAGTTCACCAAAAAACTGGAAAAGAAATCTCTCTAATCAAGTCAACACAAAGCGACTTCAAATTCCTCATTTTTTTTAAAACTATCTAAAAACTGAAAAAAGATGGAGCAACCTCTCAACTACCTCAAACTTGACCCCAGATAAAAAGCAGGATATAACTTGAGTGCAAAAGCTATTTTAGTATTTATTTTCCTGTTTTCAGAAAATGAACATGAAGCTGCCAGTACAATAATTTGAACATCCTAGAGCAGGATGCATTAGAAATGAACCTAGTCACCATCAGGACTGCTCTGGGCCTGCCTTCAAATTGACTTGTCTACAGTTTTCAAAACTAACATGGTAATACATTGTTTATTGTACTTGTTATCATACAGGGAGCCAATAAGGAAATCTTTTTATCATAGGCATAGCTTCAGCGATTAGACATCAGATGCACCAAATGATCACTCTTTCAACCACTGCACAGTGCCATGGAGTGTTACTCTGGGATTTCCAAAAAAGC
Organism: Pygoscelis adeliae; assembly: GCF_000699105.1. Classification (NCBI taxonomy): domain Eukaryota; kingdom Metazoa; phylum Chordata; class Aves; order Sphenisciformes; family Spheniscidae; genus Pygoscelis; species Pygoscelis adeliae. The sequence goes on from NW_008824618.1 coordinate 446,245, forward strand.
TTGGAAAGAAAGTATGCAAATGCTACTGCAATTCAGTGAGAACTGAGTACCTAATTCCGTCAGCCATCCTGAAAATTCAAGCCTTAGTGCTCTTACACAGTCATTTGCACTTTCAAGCAGCAGTATCTACAGCAATACACTTCTAGGTGGAAAACTTTTGCTGGTGGCCCTTCTCTTGGAAAACGGCAGGAAAAAAAAAAGTACTGTGAATGGCATTCCCTCCAGTACAACCTCACTTAGCAGAGTTTCTGTGTAAAACTTGATGCACGCACAAAGTCATGGTGGCGTCCTGCTATACGAATGTTCAACAGCCTGACTCTAAGGGATATACGATCACTCTTTTCAAGTGTTACCCTGGAAACAATTTGTCTCTTGGCAGACGTTGCATACTTATACAGGAAACTAAATTTAAATCCTTAGGCATAACATCTTGGTCATGCCTGCCCTTTTGTTTGAACTCCTTTAATAAAACTCTTGCCCTCACACTTGGCTGTACTAAATCCAAGTATGATCTTTGCTTCCTCCTCATTATTAGTTCAGAGGGAACACTCTAGTAGTTGTATGCAGGGTTATCCATTACCTAAAAGGAAAACGTGCCAACTTGGAGCTCTGTTCATTGACTTACATGATGTTTACCCAAGGATTTTCATGCAACTGGCTTATAATGGCCATGTAATTTGCCTCTTCTGAACAGCTTTACAGAACTGGTATTCATCATCAACTCAGACTTTTCAGCATACAACAGGTGAGTCAGTTCATAGGTGGCTTGGGAATAAACAACGGAACAAGGTGGAGCATTAAAAAAAAAGAGAACTAGGCAAATAGAACTGGTGCAATCAATCAAAAACATGATTCTTAAATGAGTAGTTTCAGAGGGGGGCGACGACAAATGAATGGAAATGTTATGTACACAAGTTAGCCTCATACCTGGCCGAAGGCATATAGTGCAACTGGAAATTTTGGAAAGAAATATCTGCCCACCTGCCTGCTTTCTTGGCCAGCAAAAGCAGGGCTTTCTAAACAGATGAGAGACCAAGGCAGTTCTCCACCTTTGCACACAAACACAGGCATATCCAAACAGGACAGGGGAGAGGAAATCATCCTGTTATTCCACAGTACATGTAAACTTGAACTCACACTATCTATTCTAACAACCATCACTTCTCAAACACCTACTGAGTGGCAGAGGTGGTACACAGCTCAGGAGCCCACACTGTCCTTTAGTGATGGCAGACTGCCAAAATTTGTCTCCAAATGAGCATGCTCAACATCTCACAGGCCTTCTGGGGGAGCTGAGACCTCCCACATTAATAAGGGGGTTTGAGGATTTTTTTTTCCCCTCTCTTGCCTTTTTTTTTTTTTTTAATTTTTTAATCGATGCTGAAGCAATCCCAGTGGTCCTGGAAGCACATGTAAAGGGAGACAAAATTGGATACAAGTCTCAGAAGGATGGCATAAGGATTTAACAATACCTCTCGGACTTAACTCCACTGATGAGGTAGATGCTGGCAGGGGACTGCGAGGAATTATGCAGAGTGTTCCCTTCCTCCTCCTTTTCTTCATAAAATAGCCTGTAAGGCAGAGAATGTCTGAGACATGAGCAATGTTTTTCTTGGGAATGGATGAGTTTTAGCAGTGGGGGGAAAAACTGTTTTCAAAATTTACTTTTCACCACCATGCAACACCTTGAAAATATTTTGGCAAAAAAGCCAGGTGTTCTGCAGTTCCAGGATTCTATCAGATGTTCAGTTTCTTTGGCGGGTAGAATAGAAATGCTACCAGCATATTGGAGGATATATGACTAGCTCTAGTCAAACTGTTTAACACTGCAACCAGGAAAAAGTCAGAGTGCATGTGAACTTTTCTGTGTCTCATCTGAAGCATCACTAAGCATGAAAGTTAACTTTTTTTTACAAATTCACCACAAATTAGGGCTCTGTTGTGCTGGGTGTTTTTCAAAGACATGCCAGGAAGCAGTTGCTGTATCTCAGTATTTAATGCAAGTAAATGGGACATACGAAGGATGAAAGAAAAAAATTCCACCCTCATTTTACATGTCATGAGCAGGAAAATGATGTCTTGCAGAAGCTCTCACAAAAAGGTTGTGATAATAAGGAACTGCGTGCAGAGTTCCCAAATCCGATTCCAACGCTGCAAATACAAGCATTTTCTTCTCAGAAGTATGCTCTAGCTTCCTCATGCACATACCAGCTACTACTCCACTGATGTCAAAAGAATTATTTTTGTTGAATTATATACATAAAAATAAAAGTCAAGCCTGGCCAAAAGCATACTCACAGAACCAAATTCACCAATATGCTCCTGTGGCTTTATGTTACCCCAGTGATACAAGACAGCCATAAAACTAGATTAACTAATGTAAGGCTGCTGTGTGTCACCAGAGAAGTACAAAGCAGCTGGAACACCTATGAGAAATCTATGTTGCAGTGTTTTACCATTTCTACCTTCTCACCTTTCTGACTTTCTCATGAGAGATTAGTACTAATTCCAGATGCAGAGAAAATAAATGGAAAATAAATACTGGAAGAAAGAAAAACTAAGTATTTAACAGCAGTAACCCAAACAGGTTGTAACTTCTGTTTCTTAAGTTAGTGTGCAAGCAAATCTCCGCTGTTGTGGTTTTTAAACTCACAACAACCAGATTTCTTTGTAGAAAAAGATAGCAATATTAAGTTAGTTCTTATTAACACCACACCATGCTCCTCAGCTCTGAAACCAAGAGCTTCTGAGAAGCAATACATAAAATCTAAAGGAGGCTGAGACTCGTTAACTGATGATAGATATTGATATCCAAATATTTCGGATCCACCATCTCTAGTGTGTACCAGACTGAAGCAACTTCACTGTGCACAATTATCATTGTTTGAAATTCATACAGATCTATAAAACACACTTGGAAAATAGTTTCTTATTGTCTAGATGTGGTCTGAATGATCCACAGTGGAATGGGTCTAAAATTCTTTTTAAAATGTAAAATTGCAAAAATTGCAAATAAAGTAGAAAAACATATGCAACCTTTTCACAAATCCCTTTCCCATCTTCAGAGCAATAGAAAATTTCAAATATCAATTTCAAAAATGTGGGGAAACAAATCTTAAAATTCTATGTCTGAGGTTGCTTTCCCATACCAATTCATGTAATACTGTAGTAAGTCTTTAGACTGAAATCTGAAACAGTTGGAAAAGGGCAGAAAGAATTTCCTTAAACAAACTTAAACAAGACAGAATTTCCTAGCAGTGAGAATGATTAAATATTGGAATGGCTTACTCACACTGGCCTATCTGTAAGAAAAGACAGGAGATGGCTCGCAGCCTGTGTGCAAAGAGGGAAGAAGATCTGGCTGAACATTGTGGTATGTATCTTTCTGGCGTGGGAATCTCTGAATCTGAAGTCCTCTGTTCATCCCTTACTTTTTGTGCCATGAACATAGTTGCAATGTTTGCTACTCCATAATAAGATAATGAGGCAGAACATACCTTCAGAGAATTCAAGGATTATAATAAATTAGGGGAAGACGGTCACAAACTGAGTAGCAGAGAATCAGTCCAGAGGAAACTTGATAAACTTGAGGACAGGGCCAACAGAAAACTCCTGAAGTACAATGAAGAGAAGTGCAAAGTCCTGCACCTGGGACAGAACAACTCCATGCATTAGCACAGGCTGGGAAGTGTCTCAATAGTAGCCCTGGTGGGAAGGTGGGAAGCAGATTGAATATGAGCCCACAGAGTACTCTCATCGTGAATAAATGCACGCTTGGCTGCATTAGGAGGAAAGCGGTTAAGGGATCTAGGGAGGTCACTGTCCCCCTCCACTCAGTGCTGGTAAGGCCCCATCTGTGTCCCAATTTGAGTACCCCAGTACCTGTTTGAGGCTAGAAGATAGAGTTGGGATTTAAATATTACATGGAACAATTCTTAGGGAAATAGCTGCTTGGATTGGAGAGAGAGATATTTAATGTTTTGGGATAAACAAGAGGTCCAGATGAAACAGTTTTCGCTTGTCTCTTCTGTCCTTAATTTCAATGAAATCTAAAATAACCAGCTCTATGAAGCCAGTTTGTTTCACTGATGGTTTTGGCAGAAATTCTCTCCCACCGTGTTGCCAGGAAACATGGCAGAGTAAAATGACTGTTGGACTGTCACAGCTTTAGGCCTTATGACTCTGAGGGACGAATGCCAAGGCAATCAGCATGCTGGGGAAGTTGCACATTTGCAAGCTCTGCGGCATTACGTGACCCTGCAAAAGGGAAAACTCATGAGGTTAGAGGAGGAAAAAAGACACGGAAGGAAGGAGCTACAGAGCAATTAATCCCACCATTTAATCTGTATTGGACTACTACTGCCTCTATTTCATTTGAGCAGATACTATCTGAGTAGATAATCTGAAGACAGCAATACAAACAGAGAAATTAAATTATGGTAGTGCAATAACCCCTCACTTCCCTAGTAGGGATGTGATAAGGGACCCTGCAAACCACCCCACTCCACCTAACTTTGCACCTTGCCTTGCCTTGCCTTGCCTTATCTAGTTTTATATTGTCTTATTTTGTCTTGCCCTGTCTTGTCTTATCAAGACACTCCTGTCTGAGCTAGCTGAGAATAGTCCAATCCTAATTTTTCCACCAGATTTTCCAGCCTGTATTAAATTTACCACTTATGGATGAATAATCTGTTATCCTTCTGCAACAAATTAATTGCAGGCTGTTACAGAATGAGTGATGTGGGTACAAATTCTGTGAGTCTCTGCTATATAAAATTCAATATAGCCTTTGCTGTTGGGATAATCCTGTGCCAATATACTTGGCAAACAGTACAGAATGTGTGCACACAACGTGGGAATCTTTCAGGTCAGTATTGACAGTTGCATATTTATGTATTTTTAAAAAAACTTGAAAAGATATAGAAAGGGTTTTTCTGAAGTATTCCTGCTACTCTGTGTACTTTATAAACTGTCTTCGGTTCAACATATGGTGCATTTTTCTAAAGTAAATGTAAATAACTGCTTCTGATTGCTTTCAGAACTGCACCCAGCTCATCACTGTAATTCTACCATAAAATATTTGTCAATTATTAAAAAACCAACCAAAATCCACAGGCATGTGAATGTCGTGTTCTGTTAACCTGGCTTTGCCGTCTACACATATGGTGGATGAAGGAGTGGAACAGCTATGGTATAATGAAGATTCAGTCCTACAAATAACTGCATAAGCTTAAAGATCACTGTTTTGGGGGATGGCTATACTGAGGTCTATACTATGGCTGCAATTCATACCAGTTTTTGAGGCTGATTTGTCTTTAAACTAGCTCTTTAGGTACTGCTAGGACAGCAATTATCCCGGTACAGAACACAGTATGGGTAAATTCCATGAATCTTACCCAGCCTCCTTGTGGGTTTTGCATCCTGCACTGAATCCCTTCCCACATTTCTAACTACATTTCTAGTAGCGTCCAGGCTAGTTTATTTAGAAATGGCTTGTGCCTACATGTATAATTTGTAGACACAGTACAGAAAAATCCTCAGGCGGTAGGAACTATTTAATCCAATTAGACTTTTGCAATAGTGTACCCATAAAAATGTGTTTACACATGGATATGGACCTCTCCTAGGGACAAACAGATTCCAGCAACTGGTATAGCTGAGGCACTGAAGAACATGACTTCTTGTACTGGAGGGAGCTCTATTCTGATACTTCAGAAACTGTGGTTAGTCTCCACTTAGCATAAAGCTGTGTGTTATGAACCTGCAGCCTTGGTTGAGGTCAGCAGGAGCTGCATGTGTGTAAGGGAAGAATTTGGCCCATTAGGACCTAATATGGCACATCAAAGGAAGATAGAGCTGGCATCTTTCAGAGAACTTTCTGATATTCACATGCAACTGCGCACTGTGGGTGGCATTGAGCTGGGTATGAATTGATTGGAGCCTAGACAGGAACCAGAGCAACTGCAGCTAAGAGGAGGTCTGCAGACCACCCCCAGGATGCTGTAAGACCACCGGTTTTCTTCAGAAAAGGGAAGGAGGCTAGGGTAAATGGAGACTGCAGGCATTACAGGCTCTTGCAACAGAAAGCAATTTACCGTTACCAATGGGAACTGTGGCTAGGGAGAGGGGCTGAGTGCAATTTTTTGTTCGTACTTGGAACTAGCTCCTGAGACCTTATTGAGAAAAAATCAGTTGCGCAAACTTGGTAAAGTGGTGAAAACGTGCAGCTCGCACAAGATGGGGTCTCAGATTCTAGTCTATTCAATTCAGTAGGGTTTTTGTCCAATCATTTGAAGATCATATCTTGTTGTTATGAAGAAATGCACATAGTGCACTCTGATGTTATAGTTTATTTTTGTTTTATGATGCACAGGTGTATGTATCCATGCATGCTAGGTTATCTGATGGTGTGTATTTGTTTTGGGACTGGTTGCTCTCCTCATGGTCACAGCTAGCAGATTAAAGTTCCATATCTGAATCTAATAGGCTGTGTTTAAAAGCTTTTGATACGCTGCTTTGTACACTCTAAGGCTGTGTTCTGGTTTCTTCTTTCCTAATGTGTGTGGGCTATTCCACGTCCCTCATTACTCCTCAGATTCATCGTGCCAGACCCCTCTCATGCTGGCAGCAGCAGCATGTGCACTTCAGTGATTTATAATACTGGGCTCCTTGGGGAAGAGTGTGTTTCACTGGCAGTAAAAGGGGTTGTTGTGCAGGTGGAAACTTGTTTAAACAAATCTGAACTGAAGTTGTGATATAACGGAGGTCGGTAGCTTAACATAAGCTCTGAGTGTCCAGAAAACCTATGTTATTTTACACATCAGAAACCTGCCTGAGCTCTTCATTTCAGAGATTTCCATCTACTGAAAGGAAAAAGAACATACTATTGGGGTAAATCTGAAATGAAAATCAAATGTTCTTGTATATCAGACTGTGGGTGATGTGCATGGGGACAAAAGCAAGGAGTTATTGTCAGCATGGTTAACAAATAAATTAATTGTGTTTTCACAGCTCACTAAAGTCTTTGGTTTTACTTCCAGCTTCCTGAAAACAAATTTCAGATATAAAAATGTCTCCCAAATCCTGTCATTCTGCAAAATACTGAGGTTGTAAGGGAGAGAAAAAAGAACGTGCTGGTAGATAAATCTCAGAAGTTGCTGACTAAATATTCTTCTTTGAGTAGTATTCTCCCCAGATAATGCTATTATTTATAAACTAGAGATGTGATTTTCTATTCAGACAGTTGAATAGAAAATGCACTCTGAAGAGTGCAAGTTTGGTTCAGACAATCATCCAGAAATCTGAATATTTATTGAAATTATCTGAACCTATCAAATCTCCAGTTTGAACTGGCACTCTCCTGAAAACCAGCATTTCATGTGAGATTTCTGGCACTTACCTTTCAGGTGCTGGCCAGAAACATCATTTTTGTGGTGTTACAATTTCAGACCTTGATGGTGATTACAATTGTCAAAATAAAAACTCTCTCTCTACTTGTTCCAGGACTTCAAAAATATTTGGTTGCAGTTTGGTTCTGAAACTGTGAAAAGGTTGAGAAGGTTTTTAATTTCCTTTTTCTTTTCTCCCCCCCCCCTGATTCCTTTTGTCTCTTTTGAATCAGTTCTTCATTATTTCAGATGAAATGTCCCAGTAGTGAAACAATCCTAAATTTTGTTAGATCTGGTAGTTCTTGTGCCTCTTTAGAACATCAGACCTATAAAGCAACTGTTACAGTAGTTTATTTCTTTGTCGTCAGCTCTGTCTGTTGAAAATTAAAACATTTTCCTCATCTTGATGTGTGGCATATCTGACTGTGAAAGGCCTCACCATCTGTTTTAGGGCCTGTAGAACTTAGCAGGGAATGTGAACACCATTGTAAGAAACTTCCAGTGTTTGTTTTATTTCATTTCAGATACAAACTAACTTCATATAATTTCAATACAGAGCATTTTATATTTTTTTTTTAAATATAAACTGCTTTAGATTGAAAAACAGATTTCACATCCTATCTTCTTAGGCTCCAGGAAAAATTTGACTAAGGAACTTTTCTTTTTTACAGTACACAGGCAAAAGTCTGTGCTGTAGGACAAGGCTGAGGTTTCTCTCATCTAACCTTAGCTATTTAAAACAGATATTTAGCTGAAGCTAATCATGTGTGTTCCCTCTGCTAACTATAGACAGATCCCACTCAGCCCTAAGCCTGTCAAAAGAGAAAGTCAGGCAGTCTGAATCCTAAAGTTTGATCCATTTAGGTGGAGAAAAGAAGTAGCTGCATTGTGCCTCCACAAAGCTTCCTCTGCTCTCAATAATAGATTCCACCATTTGGAGCTTGGGACAGTTTAGACTTTAATGTTGAATCTGTACAGTCAAAAAAGTCTCTAGAAATAAACTCAATTAATTAATACAAGCTTGGTTAATTTATAGTCTTATATTTATTGATGCAGGAAGATGTTTATTACAGTGGACTGGCTTTCTCCCTCAAACAGGACACAGCCAAAATAACTTCTGGGGTTATTCATGGTTAATTACATCTTAGAGTTGCTATCTGAGAACGAAGAACCGTCTGGGTGTTTCTAACTGGATGAAGCCATAATTCTTTTTAAAAAAAACAATACAGCATTATCAAATTAAAGCCTACAGAAAAGATCTGGAGTTCATAGGTGCAGTATCTTCAAGCACATCTGTTGTCATGTAAAAACATGCGTTTACTTCAAGCTTTCTTTCTAGTATGTATTTGTTTTTCTTGATTTATCACAGTTAGCATCTGTTCTTATTTCTAATCTTACTGGGAAAATGCCTGTACCAACAAACTCAGACAGGAAGAAATTTGTGTCTCAGTTTAGGTATCTTTCCTATAGAGCCTGCAGGTTTCTTCACTAGTTAAACTGTGACAGGTAAAATTTTGCATCCTGCTTAAAAATCTTCACTTCCAATCCCATGACTTTAATTTAATATTTTTTAAAGTGAGTTCTGACACAGTGTTCTGTTAACTTTCACAACTCAGCCACAAACCTGGCTGCTGACTATTCTGGCTTATATCTTTAAACAATTATTGAAGTCTTGGGGTTATAGTGATTCCACATCAGTTAAACTAATTACTTATAAGACGTATCACCAGACTTGGCTGCTAGTAAGAATTTCTGCAGTAATGTACAATTTTTCATATACAGAACTGAAGAGAATTATTGGTCCTTTATCTCTGACTGTAAGTTTGCTTGCAATCTTCTGCAAAGCTACTAACCTTTAGTCTAACCACTGAGAGCTATTTGGCACTCTTGAGAACCCCAAAGTCTCCTTTCGGCCTCTGGTGCACTATTGCCTTGAAGTTAAACCTCCTTCCTTAAAGCACGATTCAGATTTGAAAGCACTGACTCCCCAAAGAAGCTGCATAAATATCTCAAAGATCAGGACTCATTTGTAAAATAAAGAGAATATAAGCAGGTCATAAACAATATACTTACAATGGGTTTGAGTGTTGCTTTTAGCTTAACAGTTCATCCCCTACGGATTATATAGGATAGAAAAAGGACAAATAGTCTAAACATCACATGCTAGGGGTTATTTTCTGAGAATATTGACAGCAATGGTGACCGTCCCCAAAATCAACAGGACATTAATGAGTTCTGTCTTATCCTCAGGGCATAGAATGCAACTGTGCAAATATGAAATCACTTTTTAAATGTTCCAAAATATTAATATGTTTGGGAGCAGGATATGGTGGTAGGCAGCACCTAGTAAGACATATAGCACAGTCCTTGGCACAGCTATAGTTTCTAGAGGTCTCATGATCCTACTGAGATACACTCTTCAAAAAGAGCTTCTTACTGAAATTCCTTAGAAATCAGCAGTCTTCAAAAGTCTTCAGATTTCATGATATTGTGATAATTAAGGCTTTTCTCAAAATTATTTTAGAAAACTGGCATTCTGGGCACAAGCTCATTGACTGTTCATTCCTTTCCTGGGCTGTTAAACCTACAATTTATGGAGTACACAGTGTAAAAAGCTGTTAATTTTAGCTGTGTGATATGTGGAAAATAATCTCCCCATATTCTGTTTTTTTTTTTTTTTTTTTAAAGAGTGCTGTCAACATCCTATCAACGTCATAATGCATTGTCTGGGGCCAAAAATTAAAGTCATTTGTCTTTTTATTGTAGACATGAAAATGTCTCTGCAAGTTGAATGATATAGTAGCTGGTCGATATTCTGTCAGTCCTTACTCAGGAGAACATCAGTAGAAGCTTTCTAGAACAGGTAGTGGTTAAAAATGCAAGGACTTCAGGGTCTGGCAATCAAGAGATTATTTCCTAAGTAAAACCTGAGTATGGGATTCAGAATTTGTTTTAAGATTGTTTAATACTGAGGCATTGTTTTAATTTTCCACACATGTAGAATTTGGCAGGAAGTAGTGAACGTGCTTTGTTTGACATCTGTTGACCTCATTTAATAATTGTTATTAATTCTTCTATTGCAACTTCATTAGAATCATATTACTTTCACAGGGCCATATGGGTGCCCTCTGGTGGCTGGATTAACACCTCACTGTTTGCTGATAATCTCTGATTACAAAAAAAAAAAAAAATTCTTTATTGCCCTATTCTCACAAATAAGCCTAAATTTTACCTAAAGACTCCAATCAGGGATTAGAAAATTTCTGAAACAGGGATACTAAATTCAACCTGAGGGTGAAGGAAGAGTGCTTGCTGTAAGCAGGTTATTAAGGAATAATTGTTCAGATACTTAATCAAACTGAAAGTCAAGTTCAAACATTTTTGAGATCATGCAAAATGGAAAACTCATTTGGCTTCCATTGAGATTGGAAATCTTGAGAACAGCCATAAAAATGGAAAACTAGAAACACAAAAGAGTTTGAAATTGGAGGAAAAGTCAGTTCTCATTTTGTTCAAATCAAGTTTGGTTCTAATCTCAAATGCATTTCTCCA